>NW_015544131.1:189172-200198 GCF_001515605.1 Sinocyclocheilus anshuiensis | reverse complement strand
ATTGATAGTGACATTCAAGTAGAAGTGTTGTATTAATCTCATTAATTGTCATGTGTAGCTTGAAGCTAATTGTAAATTCTTATATTTCATCATGTATCTTATCAAATCACATAAGTTTGTAAGAAACTGTTTCATTTTCCAAAAAGATTTTTAATTATAGTAATATAATGTACCACATGCTGATCAGAGGGATGTGGGTGGGATGTAATGCCAGAGTAAAGTAAAGCCACAACTTACACAACAGTGTTCAGATCATCTTTCTTCCTGACAAAATCAGTATAATGCAATATTTCTATCTGCTGAATGTAAGCTTTTCCATATTCCAAGCTTGCCTACTGCACTGGGGACATCACATGCATGTGCGAGTCATGAAAATAAATCTAGGAATTATTTGATTGTTGGATTTTAAGAGTGATAGCATTAAACATTCATGTGCACTCCCTGCTGCAGCTTCGTTTGATCTGAGGCTTTACATCGATCTGCCATGCCACAAAAAAGTTCCAAAATGATACTTATTGTTTGCATTTCATTATAAAATGGACAGAATTTGAAATATGAGACTTTGTTTTATATCAAAAATTACAAACCTCAAAGATTATTGCTATTTATTGGATGGTATGCGCTGTATAACGTTCTGTTCATTCATCATCTGAAAATAGCGAAGACTAAAAGATTGATTCTTGGGATTTAAAAGTGCATATCCGCTAATAAAGATTAGAATCTGTTAGAATCAAGAAATCATTATTTTTTACCCAGCCCTACACAGGTGTGATATAATATTATTTAATATGATATTTTTGGAAAGAATTATGTAACAAAAATAAGACTCTTAATATTGTTATGCTTGCCTGATATAGTTTCTACTAGGGAGGTGTGTCCAACACGTTGAAGACCCCTTAAACGGAAAAACTTTGACCATAGCTTGTTCATGCTTAAATCCTTTTTTTTCCAGATTCAAAGAAGGCCTGGAGTGTTTGCAGCTTCTGGAACATGTTGAAAAGCATCCCAATCTCTTTAGAGGAGTGCTAATGTTCGGGGAGAAGCCACTTATGGCAAGATTTAGCTGAGCTCTTTATTCCACAGCTGTCTCCAGTTGGCACCAACAAACGAACACTGGAGAACAGAATAGTCTGTTTCTGGAGGGACTGGCTCCTAGATGTGCAAGGTAACATTATACAATCGGTTATATTATACACATTACACAGTCGGTAACATTATACAATCGTTATGGTGCTCTTTCTTTCCCCTCCAATGTTTTTAAAAAGGTTGTTTTTGATGATTTTCATCAAATTTTCATGACCCCCCACAATATTTTGTTGCATGAATATCTGCACAAACAATATTTCAAAATAAACACCAGAGCTTCTGCTTTTAAACAAAAAAAAACGTTTTACTCTTCATGCATTCCGTGGTTATAGGCGTGGTTGTAATAACATACATCAAAAAGAAAAAGAAACGACCACAATATAATCTCTTTTTTTTTTCTCTTTATTCTCTGTCTTTTTTTCTCTTTATTTCTTTTATGTTTGTGATTATGCTTTGTACTAGTTCATGATATTATAAGTCCCCCTGTAATGGTCCTTTTGGTTTCTCCCATCTCAACTGAGTAGCTAATAACATCTACACCTGTGACTCACTGCATCTGCCATTAGAAGCTCTGATTGCTATAGAAACAGAGAGTGTTCTATGAGCACTTAGGACTGCACATAAGCGTTGACTGTTCCAGCCTGAAAAATGCTATTTTTTAATCATGATTTGAGCATTCATAAACAAAATTTGTTACAGTAATAAATGCCTACTGAAGTGAAGTTATGGGTTTTTGTAAGAAAAATATCCACATTTCAAATTTTGATGAAAACCTAAATAACTTTTTTTTCTTCCTTTTCTTTTTTCTTTCTTTCATTTTTCCTCAGATGGAGCTTCATCACCTCTTACTCTTAAGCCAGGTTTTGGCATTTGCTTCTGGATCAACTTCCATCCCTAGACTGGGTTTCCCTGTTAAACCGACACTAGAGTTTCTGCATTAACAGGAAAGTGAGCCAGCCAAGATATTCCCAGGAGCAAATACCTGTAGCATTGTTTTGAGGCTGCCCATGCATCATGTATTTGACGACTTTGGGGATTATATGAAGGAGGGCATTTTACAGGCACCCATATTCGGGGTAATGTAGTTTATTGCCTCACCCCATTACATATTGTTATTTCCTCTTCTTTCTTGTTTTCTTCGTCATTTGTTGTGAAAAAGGACTAAACAGATGTACATGTATTTGTCATAATAGTGATGAATAAAATTCTTTATTCATAGCACCAGCTGTGTTTGTGTACACTAAAAAAATTTAGATTTTGTTTTTAAGAACTCATTCCACTCACTCATACGTCAATTTGTGATGTTAAAATTGATATAATTCATATACATAAAGTCCAGACTTGTGTACGGAAGAGGATTAGGGCCAAGCAATAAAAAATACAAAATAAAACCATCTCGAGATTAAAATCGTTAAATTTAGAGAAAAAAAATCGTTAAATTTCCAGAAAAATGTCAAAATAAAATGTTGAGATTAAACTCGTTAAATTTCGAGAATAAAGTAATTATGTTTGAGAAAAAACTCGTTAAAGTTCGAGAAAAAAGGTAAAAATAAAATGTTGAGAATAAACTCATTAAAGTACGAGAAAAAAAGTCATTAAATTACGAGAAAAAAAGTCGTTACATTTCTAGAAAAAAAGTTGTTAAATTTCTAGAAAAAAGTCGTTAAATTTCTAGAAAAAAAGTCGTAAAATTTCTAGAAAAAAAGTCATAAAATTTTGAGAAAAAAAGTCGAAATAAAATGTTGAGAATAAACTCATTAAATTACGAGAAAAAAGTCGTTAAATTTCGAGAAAAAAGTCGAGATAAAACACACTCGTGTCAAGTTCATTTAATCTCGATGGACAGTGTCACATAGTGTCTGCAGTGGCGTAGGTTGGAGAGTAATGCACATGGATAAAGCATATGATGCAATTGACTAGGGTTCGAATCCGTCTTTAGCCAAATTTGCTTCCTTTTCTCATGACATATCACATAGGAAAAGTGGAAATCAATTGCCTAACAAGTGTTTAATAATAATGAATTATTTAGGGGTAGGGTGGGCTTTGTTGTCCCAATAAGGCAGCATCTATGTAATAATTTTAATAAATAAAATCATTTACACTCTTCTGTACGTCCAGAATATCTGTTCGGACAATGGGCCTCATTCATGAAACACGAGCAGAACAAATTTTTGTGTAAATCGTTCGTAAAGCTGTTCTGACGTAAATTTTCGGATTCATGAAAGTGTTCGTATTTTAAAAATGTTAGTTGGTACGAAAGAAATTGACACCTGCTCCCTACCATTTTTTTGTAGCTGGGAGTTGATAAAGTGTTTATCTTTGGGTAAAAGCAGCGCTGTCACTGTCACTTTTTACCCAACCGTCCAATCAATGGAAGAGGGGCGGGACAAATACTACACCGACCAATCATCCTACTTGTACAACAACTGAACAACAATAGAGAAGTTAACATTGCTGGTTACTGCATTTTTATATTCAGTAATATTCTTCAAAATTAGATACTAGTAATGCGTTACTGCCGTGGATATTCCAAATCATAGCAACTAAAGCGTATCAGCTGGAAAAACGGTGTGCCACCAAAGCGTCCTCCAGCGCCACTAGCTGGTCGTTTTCAGAAGAGCACCTGACATTTTTAAGCTGGCTAAAAACGCTTTGGTGGACACACGTTATTGAATATACGCAGCTCGAGTTCCTGAAAAGGAACGTCTCCAGGTTACGAATGTAACCATGGTTCCCCGAGGGAACGAGACGCTGCGTCTCAGTGACATACTTCCGGCATCCCTGTGAGCGCTTGCTTCATTCCTAGAAGCTGACGCTGGTTCCACCGCACGTGCTTTTATAGCTTCCTGGTCGCAACGTTACCCGCCCATGACGTCTCGCCCATCTATTCGACTGATTTCATATGTGATTCAGAGCATGGTCACGCTGGGGGCGTTCCCAAAGCGTTTCCGACGCAACGTCTCGTTCCCTCTGGGAACCATGCTTACATTCGTAACCTGAAGACCTGTTTTTAAGCTTCAATGTGAGTTACTGTTACCATTACCTTTCTCCACAAAAGCTGGCATGGCAGTTCTACTTCTGACACTGGAAATGTTCCTGTGCATATTGGACACTGGTCTTCAAGTGCCTACACATTAAAGACAAAAATGTATGCAGGGCAAATTTTGTAAAATAGGAATTGATAATTGACAATGTTCAATTTAGCTTTGCTTGTGTACCTCCTGAGGGTGATTGCAACATTGGATGATGTTGCATCAGGTCTAAGGTTTTGCCTTGAAGATGTTGCCTCCTCTATCAACACCAAATCTTCTTCCTGCAAACAGAAAAGAAAAATGTGATGTTCTACTGATAGAATTCTAGGCTGTAGGGAGTAGTCACAAATAAAAACACGTCTCAGAAGTCATATTGAAATTTGGAAGTTTTTGCTGTTTGTTCATGTTTAAAAGGTGTACAGCTATGGAGTTCATTTTGTGTCTCAAACATTCTGTGTTTGAGAGTAAAACTAATTATTTTGTAATTAAAAAATAAAAGATTGCAAAAAAAAAAAAGTCTTCTTAAGAGTCAAAAATAAAGAAATTGAAAACAAAATAATTTGCAGAGCGTGTAAATCTTTGAAAAATCGTATATTTTTCTTTGTGCACTTCAACCACTTTTCATCACATTTGGTGGGTTATGATTCATAAATTATGACCGTATGCACACTCAAGTCTATTCGCGGCACCCAACAGCTGTAGTTTGCCAAAAAAGATGAGTTTTCAAAAGATATTTGAAAGACCCCAGTGTGGAAGCTGTTCTAATATTTAACAGCAAACTGTTCCAAAGTCTCGGAGCCATCACTGAAAAATCAACCCATAATTTACATTTCGCCCTAGGGACAGTCAAAAGTTTCTGGTCAGCGGACCGAAGTGATCTGGATGGTGAGTATGGTTGTAATAAATCTGAAAGATATGGTGGTGCAAGGCAATTTAAAGATTTAAAAACAAACAACAAAATCTTAAAATCAATTCTATAACAGACTGGCAGCCAATGTAGAGAAGAAAGAATAGGGGTAATATGGTCCCGTTTCCGAGAGCCTGTCAGCAATCTTGCAGCAGCATTCTGGACAATTTGCAATTGAGACAAAGTGGACTGACTAATCCCCACATACAGGGAATTACAATAGTCCAGACATGAAGACACAAATACATGCATCACTCTCTTGAAATCATAAAACGACAAAAATGGCTTGACCTTTGTCAGTTTTCTTAATTGAAAAAAGCCTGATCTGACAACAGCATTGATCTGTTTGTCAAATTTTAATTACTCATCAAAAAGTACCCCTACATTTTTTACTATGGATTTGCCATGAATAGATAAAGGGCCTAAATCAAACTTAGGGGACCAAACACAATCTCTGTTTTAGATTCATTCATGTGCAAAAAATTCTCATCCAACCAAGTTTTCAGATCATTCAAACAAGCAAGAAGAGGCCCTAGTGAGCTACTTTTCTTCTTTACTGGCATATATATTTGTGTCATTAGCGTAACAGTGAAAATATATGTCGTGTTTTTTAAAAATAGACCCAATTGGAAGCATATATAATGAAAACAAAATGGGACCCAAAATGGATCCTTGGGGAATCCCACATGTAAGAGGAGCTGAAGATGATGTAAATTCAGCCAAGGCAACTGAAAAAGTACTATTTGTTAAATAGGACTTAAACCATTTTAAAACAGTACCTTGAATCCCTACCAATCGCTCAAGCCATGCAATAATAATTTTATGGTCTATGGTGTCAAATGCTGCACTAAGGTCAAGTAACACCAGAACTGCAGCATTACCAGAGTCCACAGTTAACAAAACATCATTAAGAACCTTTAAAAGTGCAGATTCTGTACTGTGATGCTCCCTAAACCCAGACTGAAATACTTCAGAGAGAGAATTTCTATTCAAGAAAGCCTGCATCTGACTGAGAGCTGCTTTCTCCAACACTTTTGAGAAAATAGGCAATTTTGAAATAGGTCTATAATTGCAATAAACTGTAGAGTCCAAATTAATGTTTTTAAGCGTGCAAACCGAATGCCCATCAAGTTTTCCCGGGTCTGTGCACGCAACAAGTGGGCGGGCATAAATATGCTAATGTTTCATGTTCAAGTCAACATGAAACGGCTAAAGATTCGTTTTAAAAACGACTCGTTTCAGTGACTCCGAGTTGACACTTTTTTGAGATAATAACTTTATACACGGTGCACCTTCAGATTTAAAACTTTGCAGGATATTTTCATTCACTTAGAGCTGTGTTACACACTGCATGAAAGGTAATTTTCAAAAATCCATAATAGGGGCACTTTAAAAGCGCATATTCTGTACTGTGATGCTACCTAAACCCAGACTGAAATACTTCAAAGAGAGAATTTACATTCAAGAAAGACTGCATCTGACTGAGAACTGCTTTGTCCAACACTTTGGAGAGAAAAGGCATTTTTGAAATAGGTCTATAATTGCAATACACTGTAGAGTCCAAATGAATGTTTTTAATTAGAGGCTGCACCACAGCATGTTTAAAAGAAGCCGGAACTACCCCTGATACAAGGCAATTATTTATAATAGATAAAACACTAGGCCCAACTATATCAAAAGCCTGTTTGATTAGTTTTGATGGAACATTATCAAGTAGGGAGTCTGATGGCTTTAACTGTTCTACTATTTTCGCCAATCCAGAGAGATGAAGAACCTCAAAATGATCAAACACCACGGGGCAATACAGATGAACAGATGGATTAATAACAGCAAGAGGAATTGGAGATCTAATATTTTCAATCTTTGAAATGAAAAATCTCTTAAAATTTTCACAATTTTCCACTGAAATATCAGGCCCAATCACATTAGGTGAATTAATAACAGAGTTAATAGTATTAAATAATACTCTAGGTCTATGACAGTTTCTCTCAATAATGTCAGAGAAATACTCTGCCTTCGCTGCTTTAACAGCACTTTGATATGTATGCAAGGACTCCCTTAACATTTTATATGACACCTGGAGCATGTCCTTCTGCCATTTACGCTCTACTTTTCTGCAGATTTGTCTAAGTGCTCGTGTATTATCATTAAACCAGGGTTCTGCCTTAGATTTTGCATGCCTCACCTTTAAGGGTGCAATAGCATCTATAATAGTTGTGCATACAGAATTAAAAGAACAAAACAGAGACTCTGGGTCCAAATAAGATGAAGGGTTTTCAAAGGCAGAAACATTATGATTGTTCACAAATGCCACAGAAAAATCGTTAATAATGCTAGAATTTATCATACGACACAGATGTGCACTAGAGTGCAATTTTGCATTCTGACATGGAAAAGATGCCCTAAAAAATGACTGGTTTATGGTCAGAGAAAGTTGCATCGCAAACATCTACATAACACAAAGAAATGCCATGAGATAAAATTAAATCCAATGTACAGTATGTCCTTGTTCACGTGTAGGACCCTTTACAGACTGCACAAGATTAAAAGATTCAATAAGATTCAAAGTCTTTCACTAGGGGGTCTGCTGGACAGCAGACATGAATATTAAAATCCCCCACAATTAAAAACGCATCAAATTTCAATGAAACCCCTAAGCATTCAAACAATTCCTGAATAAAATCTTTATTAAATTTGGGTGGCCGATATACCACCCCACACAGAACAGGCTCTGCTAACTCTAGTTGAAAGGCTTGCAGTTTAAAACTATGGAAAAGTTCGGTCTCCACACAACGGCAATGAAAACTGTTTTTAAAAACCGATGCTAGACCTCCACCCATGCCTGTAGATCGAGGGCAATTAAAAAAATTGACAGTCCGAGGGAACGAGGTCAGCAAAAGGGCTTACATCACCGGTAGATATCCATGTCTCAAGTCACAAATAAAATATTTGTGTAAGTAAAGAAATCCCTCAGGATAAACGTTTTATTGCAGAGCGATCTCATATTAACCAGTGCCATTTCGATTAATATAGTCACCTACTGACTGTGATGCACGACACAGTGGTCGAAGATTTTGGAGATTTACACCCCCACCTTTACGGAGATATGGCATCCGATGTATGGGATGTTCTACGAGGATTTCCGGAGCGATCGGCCGAATCAATGCATATGCTGGCTCCAGAGAGCACCATTTCCAGGAAACATGTCGTTCAAACCGGAAACCATAGCAAAACGGGGCACACCGGTTTGAGCTTGAACTTGCCCTTGTCACACCGATGAAGGCAGCAAGCCGAAACTTTGTTATGTAAGGGATAATGTACATCCAGCCGGTTGTTATCTCAGAATAAACCCCGACAGGGTGATCAGGACCCTGATGCGAAGACCCCGAAGCATATGAAATGTCATATTCTGTGACAACTTATTTACATTACATTACAATACATTTACATTTCTTTTTTAAGTTGTGTACATTTTGGGACTTTTTTTTTTTTAGAAAACAAAAAGGTTCTATCTACAAAGTCGAACTCTAACTTGGTTCTATAAGGTTCTATCTGCGTGAGCCAATCAGCACTTCGAATGCACACACGAGGACCAATCAGGATCAGCTTTCTTTGTCATGTCGCCGGACTGCGCCGCGATAGCGGAAGAGAGCGCAGAAAAATGCTAAATCAGTGAAGAGAAGACTAAATAATTTCACACAACGCGATGTTTATTAGAAACCTCATGATCGACTATTTTATTTATGATCTTGTCAATGACAGCAGCCCAAATTCCAGGGAATTACAGTCTTTTTGTGTGTTTTGCTGTAGCCATTGCTAAGTTATTTTCCGTTAGACACCACGCTAGCCAGCAGCGCTATTAATAGGATAGGTCCGGGTTTTGTAGTCTATTTGCTTTATTCCAGTCACATCATTGTCATACGAGGGAAAGTTATGTATATATTAGGTTATGTTTTAACCTTGATCCATCCTGTGTACTTATACTGAGCTGTATGTACTATGTAGCTATAAAGCTCTACACTATGGCACACTGGATTAAAGTGTATACTACATTAAGTGAGATGAAATGTTAAATTTTACATTGTTGGTAAAAACTGTTGTTGCATAGTTTAAGTAAGTTAAATATTTTAAATGTGAAATATTTGTAATTATTTATAGTCAGTGAAAAATTTTTCAATATTTATTAAACTTTGTTAAACACCTTTGCTGAAGCATTGTCTGTTTTCTTGCAGTTTTTTTAAGTCTTAAAATGTCTTAAATTTTACAATATTAAGCCTTAAAAGTAAAAAAGTCAACAATTTAATTGATTGGCTCTTAATTACAACAATAAACATCAGCATGTTATTTCAGCCATACTGATGTCTAGAGAGAAAGCCATTTTACCTGTCCCACTTTCTGTGCAATAAAGTCCTGGTCAGATGTATTACAGTAGCTGCTTTCTGTCTAAACAAAAGGAAACTTAAACTTAAATGGTTCCTGCAATAATGTGTTAAATTACCCACCATATTCCTGCCTACATTTAACATCTGTACTGGACAAAATATTGAGCACTGCCTTTTATGCTTAACATGAACAAGAAAAAAAATATTAATTTAAAATATGAAATAAATGTCATAAAAAACATTCAATTTAACTTTCTCATGCATGTCAACACATTGTTACAACACAAATTTTATGTTTTAAAACAAATTATAAGTAAACTGTTTGTGTTTCTTGAAAATTATTGCTTCAATACATTTTTTGCCAGATAGAACCTTATAATTCAAAGCAAAAGGTGTTTTTTTTTTTTATTAGAAGGTTCTATCTGTATTTGACCCATTCCAGAAATCCCCATTTACAAATTTGAGAGGATTTTGATATTTGTCATTTTCATGTTTTAAAGAAACTTGTTCCCCATGTAACTTTTGCTATATGGAATGCAAAAACTTTGAAGCTCAATATCTCAAAACTGCTCAGAACGCAGATAGAACCTTATAATTCCAAGGTGACGAATGGTCTCCTTTAAAGCTTTAAAAGAGATTTCAACAACATCACACACTGTGCTCAGATTTTTCTCTTTAGCTAAATAATCTGGGGTCTCATATTTGTCTCCTGTAATGCTTTAGAAGAGATCTTAACAACTCTACAAAGTGTGCATCGTCAAGTACTTGAAAGGCACTAAATAGAGGGGGGGTTACATTAACCCTGTAGTTAATGTAAAATGTAACCCTGGAGCTTTCTTTGCTGAAAGGCACATAAATGGCATATGACTCGTTCTTGATTATTAATTGACTAATTTGATTATTAATACATAATATATGGTAGAAATGTCTGAGCTTATATTGAGGCATTTGACTTGGTGCACACTTTTTAAAGTTATTGAGATCACTTCTGAAATTTAGAGGAGAAAATGTGAGAGCTCCTGAGTGTTTAGTGTAGGAGAAAAATCTGAGCACAGTGTGTGATGCTGTTGAGATCTCTTCTAAAGCTTTAAAAGAGACAAATGTGAGAGATCCAGAGTCTCTAGCTAAGGAGAAATATCCGAGCACAGTGTGTAAAGTTGTTGAGATCTCTTCTGAAGCTTTGAAGAAGACCATCGTGAGAGTGTTCCGAGTTTTTGTCTCAAGAGACAAGTTTGAGAAGCAGGAGCTCAAGCAAAAGTTTCCATTCAATCTTAAAGGGGTCATATGATGCGATTTCAAGTTTTCCTTTGCCTGGGAAAGCATAGCTGCCATCTCCGGATCCGACTCAGGCCTCGCCACCGTCACGGAGGGCGGCAGCGGGGCCGAGTCGTCATCGGACAGCTCTCCCTCCGATGCTGAGATTGACATCTGGTCGGGGGGAGGTCCACTGGATACCGCTGGTACGCTCTTTAAAGAGGGCCCAGCGCGTTCCGTGGGTCGCTCCACTGGATCGGAGGAGCAAGAGGAGTGATGGTCTTCAGAGAGTTGGTTCCCTGCGGGGTTTGCCATCACTGTAACCGCCCGCGCTACTGCTGGAAGTGGTTCTCGTCTGCCTTCCG
>NW_015544131.1:186378-188355 GCF_001515605.1 Sinocyclocheilus anshuiensis | reverse complement strand
GCCACCTCAGCGTGTTTAATGCCCAGACACATGAGGCAGCGATCGTGACCATCACCCGGTGCCAGGTAACGACCGCACCCAGAAACGCACGGGTGAAACGGCGTCCTTATAAGGACGATCCGTCGTCTTTATAAAGATGCACCCGTATAGCTCTTTTAGAGAAATTTGCTCTTTTTTAGGAAATGCATTTACTGTCTTTACATTTATTTTGAAAGATGAAGCTCGCGATTATGGTAAGGGGCGTTACATTTCCGACGAGTGCTTGCGGTGTTCGGCCAATCACAATGCACTGAGTCAGCTGGCCAATCAGAGCAGACTGCGCTTGTCGGAAGGAGGGACTTTGTAGAAAACGAAGCGTTTGAGAGAGGCGGGGCATAGAGGACCTACAATAATGTACAGTATTTGAAAAAGAATGTGTTTTTTTAACATTAAAGCATGTCAACATATTCTGTTACACCAAATACACAAAATAATGATCTTTTAAAAAAGCATCATATGACCCCTTTAAAGGAATCCCATTTCTGTCTAGGAGAAATATTTGAAATGTTAAAAAGATCTCTTTTTTATTTTATTTTTCTTCCCTCTGGTTAGCTTCAAAACAAAACTGATGTCTCAATGAGACATAAGAGAATCACCCCTTTGTATCCTGAGTGTAGAGTAAACTCTGTCAGAGCCATAGCCTTATGGACAGCACATTGACGTTAAGGCACAACTGCACCTCAGACAACATGGGTTTGAATCCCAGCTATACTTTCCTGCTCCTGTTCGATTGTTTCCTGTCTCTACTCCTACTGTCCTGACCATTAACTGTGTGATCGATTGGACAAGGCTCATTTATTTAAAAACGGGCTGTCAACTGTGATAATACTTGTTAAATGTTATGACGCCATTTTTTATTCTGTCGCTATAATGTCCTGAATGCGGTTGTGACTTCAGCTGTTCATTCATACAGATTTGTACTCAAGCAGATGTTTGAATCTGCTGAATAAATAAAACATTTCAAGTCTCTCACCTGTAAGCAACTGCTGTCAGTCCCAAACAGTAACTGTGAATGCAGCCATAATGTGCGTTTCTATAGATTGTATTGTATCACTGCCCTGTAATTCTTTTTATTTCTTTCTTTCTTGTTATAATTATTTCTTTCTTGCTTTCTTTTTCTTTCTGTATTGTTATTATTTTTTCTTTTTCTCTCTTTTCTTGTTATTATTATTATTTTTTATTTATTGCTATTTTCTTTCTTTCTTTTTTATTAATTATTTATTGTTATTATTATTTCTTATTTTTTCTCTCCTTTCTTGTTATTATTTATTTTGTTTGTAAAGTATTAATTATGAGAAAACCTTTGAATAAAATATTAAAAGATTAACAGCAGAAGTTACTGTTATTATCTATTGATAGTTTAACTAAAGAATTCATCAACTGATCAGAAAATAATAAATAGGTTAATCAAAAACTAATCGATAGATTAGTCGACTAATCGAAAAAGTAATCGATAGATTAGTCGACAGTAAAAAAAAAATCATTAGCTGCAGCCCTACTACAATAGTCTATTTACAGATTTAACTGACCTGCACTTGAAGTCCTGAACAGGACAGTTTTGCCTCTCTGCTGCACCTGGGCCCTTCCACTCGATTCACAAGTCTCGCATCCTTTTGGCGGATGCGCGGACCTTGCGCGAGGCGAATCGCGTAGCCAGTCAAGACTAACTCATTCATGATTTATTATTGAAAAATAAATTAGAGTTTTATTATTGAATTGCGAATTCGGAAATAATCACTTTAGTACATTCAGCAGACAACAAAAACAACCACAATATTAAAAAATAATAATAATAAATAATAAAAAAAATAAAATAAATGTAGGGCAGCGAGCCAAATTGGCTGCCAGGCCAACGGGAATTCTCCCGGTGCTCCCAATGTCCAGTCTGCCCCTGGTATGGGATTACAATTCTGCGCGCGAAAGATCATATTTTGAGCG
>NW_015544131.1:180674-185941 GCF_001515605.1 Sinocyclocheilus anshuiensis | reverse complement strand
TGGGTTTTGCACGCACGCGAACTGAGTTTTGTGGAGAAAATGTTTGTCTCGCAAAGAAGAAAGTATTTCGATCGCACGAAAATCAATTTTGCATTTACAATAAGTTTTTGGATGTGTGCACAACGTTTCACTAGCTTGCTCACCTGATGCCCCGCCCTCAGTGCTCGCTAAATGCCAACAGCTCGCGTGCTCCACTGTATTTTTCCTCTTCTGCTGTCGAGGTGATGCAAGAAATGTTGTGATTGGTTGTCAGGGCAGCCAATCAGAATTTAGCAGCCTCGGTCTCTGATTGGCTGGAATTATGGCACATTGCTGGGTTGTGTTGAGCACGCAGCTGTTGGCATTTAGCGAGCACTGAGGTTGGGGCATCAGGTGAGCAAGCTAGTGAAACGTTGCACGCGCAAAAGAGAAGGTCTGCACACATCCAAAAACTTACTTTAAATGAAAAATTGATTTTCGTGCGCTCGAAATACTTTCTTCTTTGTGAGACAAACATTTGCTCCACAAAACTCAGTTCGCGCGCATGCAAAACGCACTTTTGCGCGCTCAAAATATGATCTTTTGCTCGCAGAATTGTGGCAGAATTGTAATCCCATACTGGCGATGACGTCATATTTGCCGCGCGCACCCAAGCGAACTTGCGGACGCATGCTTACGCGTGCAGTGTGAAACCGGCAGCGTGTATTTTTTTCTGCGCCCATGTTAACAGATTAGAGCATTCACACCGCACGCAGAGGCGGCAGTGCCGCGATCGTTTTGGCGCCAAGTCTATTTTTCCTGCACGCCGCTTACTCTGAATTAAAGCCACAGTGTATTGTTCTTGATCAAAATTTACCTGATTAATATGAAAAATAACCAATTTCACCATAAAATCATGTAAGTGAGGTGTTACGTGTTTCACAATCACCATATGAAAAAATCAAAAGCACAAAATCACATCACGTCCACGAGTTTTTGCCCAAACTTCAAAGGTCTGTTAAATTAATAAAACTTTTTTTTACATTTGTAAAAACATTTGTTAACTTTAAGATTTTTATCATGTAAACTATATGCAGCATGTTATTTACATATGTGTGTGGGACAGAGGGGGACACGGTCGCATTGCAGCAGAGTATGCTGGCCATATCATACATCAAAGCACATGAAAAAATACTATAGTAATTTATAGTAAATACTAAATACTATAGTGTTTTTTAACCATACTATAGTAAAGTACTTGAATTAAGTTGTTGTGGTAATTCTATAGCTGGTGTGGTAATATAACAACTATAGTAATATAAACAAATTACTTACTATAAACCCAATACTGTACTAAGTTTTCTACAACTATAGGGCATATTATACTACAATACACTACAGTTTACTGTAGTAAAAACTAAATCATACTACAGAATGCTGTAGCATTCATTAACAATGTGTTATTAAGAATTAAGAATTGTCTGCTAAACAAGATGCTACTTTCCAAAAACTCTTCTCCATCGAGAACTCGACTGATGCTATAACGAAAGCCATTGACAACCTGTCTTTGGTAGTGCAGAAGCTTGTTTCTGATGTTAATGAGCTACCAAAATCTTATTAACAGTAGAAGTTAAATATTACTATAGTCTTCAAATCTGGGTACTGTCTTACGTATTAAAATCACAAAGGGAGTTTGGTCGCGATCTTTACAACACGCATTACATTACGTATTTCATGGCACACTCATTTTATGCGTATTTGGCGCCACCTATTGTTGTTGGTGTATTATTGACATGTCAAAGTCTAGACCCTGAATATAAGACGACCCCATTTTTTCAGACGTATTTCCAAGAAAAAAACATCGTCTTATATTCGGGTCAATACGGTATTTGCTAAAATCTCTCGATTTCGATAAAGCACTTTAATGTTCTTTTGGTGTCATATAGAAGACATTACTGATTGATCACCTTCTACCCTGTTCAAGGAAGTTCAAGTCAACTTCTTAGCCAAGGGACTTTTCGTTTACCAGCCGTTCAGCTATGTTTTGTTGCACTGCATTTAACGTTATTTATTATTTTGTTACGCATTCTTTTGAGTTTTCTTCTTTTAGTTTAGCCTCTCTTAATGTTAGAGGTTTAAGAAATCATACGAAAAGGAACGAAGGAACGCCTTATTTTTATATTCTAAATGTTGTAACGCAGATTTTAATTTTATTCAAGAAAGTCATTCATGTGAATCAGACTCCCAATTTTTGGAAAATGCAGTGGGGAAACTCAATCTTTATGACTCATGGATCTAACCATTCTGCTGCTACTTTAATTTTGATGCATAAATTTAGGGGTGACATTTTAGAATTTTTTTATGTGATGAGGGTAGATGGATAATTTTAGTATGTAAAACTGAAAATGTGGTATTCATTTTAAGTAATGTTTACGAGCACAACTCACGGTACGCCAGTGTATCTATGTTCAAAGATTTGGGAGCTCAGCTTATTAGTATACAAATTTGCATTATTAATGCTTATTTGATTATAGCTGGAGATTTTAATGAAACTCCAGATGACTTTCAAGATAGATTTCCTTCAAGAAATGGTTGTGTGAAAATCTTTCGGTTGTAGATGCTTGGCGTTTCTTTAATAGTGGTTGTAGTGGCTTTACTTGGTCCAGCAAATCTGGATCCCTTAAGTCTAGGATCGATTTTTTTATTATTTCTAATTCTATTTTGAAAGATGTTATTTCTGTTAATCATCAGTTTGCCCCATTTACTGACCATGTGTTAATTTAGTTGGACCTTAAACAATATAGAAAGCCAAGTAGTACAAGAGGTTACTGGAATTTAACAATTGTCTTGGAAGATGCTCCTTTCGATGATCATGTTACTCATCTGGCTAAAACTGTTTAGTAAAGTTAAAGGTGACCCTTGCTCTAGTTGGGAGTTCTTCAAATTTAAAGTTAGAGACTTTGCTGTTAACAGAATTAAACAAATTAAAAGAGAAAAATATAATGAAGAATTTGAACTTATTCATAGGTTAGGTGTGTTAATGCAGAAGAATAATCCCAGTAAAGAATATGAGGTAGAATATAGTGTCTGTCAAATGAAAATTGAAAATATGTACACAGAGATTGCTAAAGGTGCTTTCATACGTTCTAGAGCAAGATGGATCGAGCAGGGTGAAAGAAACACTAATTACTTTTTTGCTCTAGAGAAAAGAAATCGTAAAAAAACATCTCACTCTGCCCTAAAGATTGATGGTGATTTATGTACAGATCCAGGAATGATTTCAACTTTTGTATACAACTTTTACAAAGAATTGTATACTTCTCAGTTTTCTCAAGAAAAATGTGATTCTTTTCTTTTGAGTGTTTGTGATAAAGTTCCGGGTATTAATGAGGATTTTAAATTACTATGTGAATCTGACCTTTCTATTACTGAAATGGAAGAGGCACTAAAATCTATGAAAAAGGGAAAATCTCCAGGTACTGATGGCCTGTCTGTCAAATTTTATTTACATTTTTGGGACCTCTTAAAGCAGCCTTTATGTTGTTTGTTTAAAGGGGTCATATGATGCAATTTTCGTCGAATCCGCCGGCCGCACCGTTCTCAAGCCCACCGGCCGTCGCTCACTCAGCACACCGGCCTCCACTCACTCTAGGCCGCCGCCGCTCACTCTAGCCTGCCGTGTGTGACGCTGTTTCGTTGTGAAAGCGAAACTACTTTGTTTGGCCTTCCAAAAGAGGACACGACTAGAAATCAGTGGTTATGTTGTATTTACAACACTGTTCCAGAACACTTCAACCAAAATATTCAGATGTGTGCAGCACATTTTATGGAAGACTGTTTCCTGATCCTGGTAGAGTAGACTACAATGCCGGCTGTTCTGACTCACAGACTGTAAGTACGTTTTTTATATTTAAAGAGTTTGCCACTGATGATTCAAACGTGAGTTTTGGGCAGTGTAGAGTAGCGCTTGTTGTTTGTCATTTCTCCGATCACAAATTTACTTTGTTTACTTTCACTTTAGACATAATTAACTGTGTTTATATGCAAATATTGTGTGTTTTTGAGAGTATTAGCGCAATCAGTCGCTAACTAAGATAACTAAGTAATCAGGTGCTGTTTGACCGTGTACGGATGATTCGGGTGTACGCGCTCTGAATAAGCACATGTTAGAACAGCACGCAAATTAAACGTTTAACCGGCAAGGCTTTAAAGCGCACGCAAATAATGTACTTTTGTGATTACGAATAAGTGCAGTGTCTTGTTAGTGTAACGCTACCGAATCAACATTTGATGTGAATGTGTCTCGCGAGTTGCAGTTGGAGCCGGGAGACATAATACAGCGCATTGCTTGAGGAGTTGTATTTTGTTAGTAAATGTTTCATTATATTACTAGTGTTGCCTCCTTTGTTCACTATTACACTACTGCATATATTGCATCTGACACTGTTGTCGCTTAGTTTTGTAACGTGAGCCCACACTTTCGAACATTTCACTCTTGCCGCGATGAATGATTGCACGCAAACACACCACACATGTGCATGGATATCACACGCACGTCAAGCAAACGTCGGCCACATCATTCAGTGAAGGGAAATTACAAGCAGCAGCTTCTAGCTCGCCATTAACATTGAAATATACGGAGATAAAACAACGCAAGTATCGATAACAGTATCGTTTGTCCTGAAGCTTATCGGTACTCCGGTATCGACCCAATTACGTACCGGTTCTCGGTACCCATCCCTACAAATCAGGCAATCAACTGGACCTTATTTACACACCACACTGCTTGACTGATCATGTACTGGTTACTCTACTGCACACCTCGGATCACTTCCTCCTCACTCTTAACCTCAACATGGTTCCTGACACAACACATACCCCTCCACATGTCATCTTTCGACATAACCTACGCTAACTCTTACCCTCCCGGCTATCTGCTATAGTTTCATCTACAGCTCGTACCACCTCTTCTGCCCCTTGGCTATCTGATGTTCTCCGCGAGCATCGTTCTAAGCTCAGGGCTGCTGATAGGGTATGGCGCAAATCAAAAATCCCACTGACCTTAATGTGTATCAGTCACTCCTCTCTTCCTTCTCTGCTAATGTCTCCACTGCTAAAAGGACATACTATCATAACAAAATTAACAATTCGTCTAACTCTAGCATGCTCTTTAAACATTTTCCTCCCTCCTTTTTCCTCCTCCTTCCCCTCCTTCATCAACTCTAACAGATGACGACTTTGCCACATTCTTCATTAATAAAATTAAAACCATCAGTGCACAATTTTCCACACCACAATCTGTCAAGCAC
>NW_015544131.1:166121-180664 GCF_001515605.1 Sinocyclocheilus anshuiensis | reverse complement strand
CCGAAGTCTCCAAACTCATCCTTTCTAATCATCCTACTACTTGTCCGCTTGATCCTATTCCATCTCATCTCATTCAAGCCATTTCTCTTGCAGTTGTACCTGCACTCACTCACATGATTAACACATCATTCACAATGGTGTTTTTCCCCTCAGCATTTAGACAGTCTTGTATAACACCAGTGCTTAAGAAACCCACCCTTAACCCATTTCTTTTAGAGAACCTGGTTTCAGAAGTAGACATTTAACCGAGTTAAATGCCTTGATCTCAGTTGTTGAAGCCCTAAGACTGGCAAGAGCGAATTCCAAATCTTCAATACTTATCTTGCTGGATCTGTCCGCTGCTTTTGACACGGTTAACTACCAGATCCTCCTGTCAACTATATTGGCAAAGGGCATCTCAGGAACCACATCCAGTTAGGCACATCAACCATAACTCCTTCAAAAACAGCCAGAAACCTTGGAGTTTTGATTGATGATCAGCTAACTTTCCCAGACCACATTGCTAAAACTGTCTGGTCCTGCAGATTTGCTTTATTCAACCTCAAGAAGATCAGACCCTTTCTTTCGGAACATGCTTCACAACTCCTTGTTCAAGCTCTTGTTCTGTCCAGGTTGGACTATTGTAATGCTCTCTTGGCAGGTCTTTCAGCCAGTTCTATTAAACCTTTACAATTAATCCAGAATGTGGCAGCAAGAATAATTGGTTACACTTTATTTTGATAGTCCACTTTAGACTTTCTACTAACTATAAATAACTTTGTAACTACATGTCAACTAATTCTCATTAATTTGCAACTACATGTCTACTAACTGTCAGAGTAGACTGTTAGGGTAGGTTTAGGATTAGTACAATAAGTTGACATATACTTGAAAAATTTCTCATAGTCAGTATGTTGTATGTTGTGGACCTATCAAAATAAAGTGTTAGAAAATATTAAACAGACAGTCTACTAATACTCTAATGACTGCTAGTTGACATGTAGTTGCAAAGTTACTTACTGTTAGTAGAATGTCTAAAGTGGACTATCGAAAAAAAGTGTTACCGAAAAATTTTTAATGAGCCGAAAAGAATGCACGTCACACCAACTTTTTTGAGACCTGTAGCAGGCATCAAATTTGAAATGAGCTAATTTAGTGGATAAAAGTGTAAAATTTATCCTTTTAAACATTTATGTTCTCTATGTTCTATTGTGAATAAAATATTGGCTCATGTGATTTGAAAGTCTTTTAGTTTTCATTTTATTCAAATTTAAAAAACGTCCCAACATTTCCAGAATTCGGGTTGTATTACAAGGCAAATATACCTTCCATCTGGGTCACAATCTCCCCTTTAAAATGGTTTTTAAGGACGCAGACACCAGCTGAATTACTTGTTCCATGATCCATCCATAAATCTAAACCCCACTTTATTTGTTGATTTTCCAGAAGTTCACATCCACTGTTGTGATTCTGTTGAAGCTGTGATGCGATTGGTCGTCTCTGCTCTGATGGGCGTGGCTGCTGCGGCCGCTGCTGTTCTTCTGGTCAATGATGTCAGATCTGCTAGACAGAACAGATATCAAAAATATTGTGACATGTATTGTTTTAGTATATAGTTTTAATTGTACAGTTGAAAATATGTGTGGTCCAGTTATTTACTGATGGCAAAACGAAGCTTTGTTTGCTCTCCATAGTGGCCAAAATGATGAATATTCTTTAATATTTTATTTTTTAATGCCATCCGTTTTACATTTCTTTGTTTTCATTTCCCCCCGCTATTTTCATTTTGTATCATTATTATGTGCAGCAACCCTACAAATACAAAAGTAAAAATATTAGTACCGATTTTGATCAAAAACGGAATATTACATACTGAAAAGATGAACAATCTATGAATCATTAAAGGGGTGTTATAATAAAAATATAAAACAGCATTAAACAGCATATTTAAACACCACATAGACAATGCAAATGGCAATATTTCATAAACCAGTAAAGTTTGGAATAATTTGAAAGATTAGGCTAGTATTTTTGTAATATAGATAATATAGATTTTGAAATCTATATTAATAGAAAACTGGGGTGTGTGATAGAAATGTATGATGTGATATACTGTTCTGCTTCTGGCAGCTAATGTAAATAATGAGATTGCATCTTGTATCATTGAAAGAAAAAAAATGTAGTTAAATTAATTGTTTTAATTAGGTCTGCCCTCGACTAAAGGTTTTTCTGGTCGACTAGCAGTCATTAATTTGAAGCATTAGTCGACTAATCGCACATTTATTAATAAACCATTAAATCATAAATATGAACCTTTAACTGCCTACGTAGCCTAATAAGCACTCAAGCACACATGTAAAGCTTGCCACGGCACACCGGCAGAAGTAATGATTATGAATGTCAGTGAAAAACAGTAACGAGGCTGCATTAACGTTATGGTTTCTACACCCGAACACATTGAAGTTCTGTCTTTTAGACAGAATCTCGCACTCTTTCATTTGTAGTTCCTAATATTTTCAACACATCATTGGACAACATTTGTTTAAATATGTATTTCACCAAGGAATCAACTCTGAACTTCTCTGTTATTTACATTTTCTGTGCATTTTTGTATTTTAGACAGCAGGTGATGACGAGACTTTTATTTTGGTGTGGTGATGTGACGTCATAAGACTGCGCCACTCTCCTGCGTCTGTTGTGATTCATCTGAAGAAAGAAAGGTTTGTGTTTTTAACTATTTAAAGTGTTTCAATCGATGCAATTTAGGTTCAGGCAGTTTCATAGGTTTGACAAGCAACGTAAAATGGCTTCATTATTGCTGAATAAAAGATTGTGCCACTGTATCTGACATTAATGAAGGTTGTTTTTGTGAGTAAAGAGCAGCTGCACATGAGTAAGGGTCCTTGCACACTGAGTCCGAAACTTTCGTATTCGTCATCCTTTAAAGGGGTCATATGATGTGATTTCAATTTTTCCTTTCTCAATAGCATCATATGACCCCTTTAATGTCAAAATGCTTGCTACGGATGCGAAAACGCAGAAAATCGAACCTGGTCCGAATTGCTTTATGACGGACGAAAGTTTCGGAGGCAGTGTGTAAACGTGATTGACACGACGAAAAATTCAGACTCAGTGTGCAGCAGTGTTGCCAGATTAGAAATGTTCAAGTTATTTTTTTTGGATTTTCTTTTTTTTTCCATTTTAATTTTTCTGGACTCCTTTTTAAATGGTTAAATTACATTTTATTAATAAAAAGCACGTCTAATTAAAAAATGAAACGTATATAATTCAACATCAAATCTATTAAAACGTTTAACAAAAATTACATGTTTAGGGTTTTATGACATTTTTTTCACCTTGTTTATTGTTATCAAATTCTGTGTTTTAATATGTCTTAATTATTTGAATGCATAAAAACTATTTTTATTTATAGCCTTACGACATTTTTTTTTTTCTTTAGAAATTCTGCGTTGTGTATTTTAATTTTTCTGGTTATCGAATGAAGGCATAACACATAAATTTAATTAATCTTTTAATTAATGGAAATTAAACATTGTATTTTTTGGCAAACAAAGGGGATTTACAATTAAAATTAAAACATGGAAGAAATATTGTGATTATTCCTTAATAATTGTAGTAGTAGTAGTTGTACGTACATTCTTCTGAACAATATAATACATTTCTGGCAGAAACTATATATTTTTGACTCTCAGTTCTGGGGATGTTGTTCATGTATTTATGTCCTATTTAGTGAGAAGGCAAATGCTGAAATCACCGCGAGCGTCACACGCGGTTTTGTTTACTACACACATACTGAAGCGCGCGTGACGCTCGCGAGGTGATTTCAGCATCTGCCTTCTCACTAAATAGGACATAAATACATGAACAACATCCCATCACATTCATTCAGACCATAGACTATGATTCAGACAGACACAGAACATGCAGGATTTATATTTAAATAGCCTTTTTGCGGCTTATTATTTACAGATACGAGTCCATATCACGATTTAAGTGTAATGACCTTCCTTTGATTAATTCATCCAAACTTTGACAAATTCCGTGACATTCCGCGTTATACAGTAAATTACGTTGACTGGATTCCGCAATTCCATCCATGTTTTCCGCATTGCGGAAATCATAGGGCCATAGGCGTACCTTGTGGGATGGTCCAAACTCCACCTCTGAGTCGCTGTCATCAGAATCCTGCGTGCTGCCAGATGTTGAGGGTCCTGAGGTGTGCACCAACCCATTTAGAGCGTCTGTAATGAGCCGATTTCATGGCTTTGTTTTGATGAGGTTGACTTTGGAAAAAACATGTTCTGAAATTTCGAAATGATCGTACATTATGGGATTTTTTTCATTATTGATCGTACATCGTACAGAGGTCAAAATTATCGTACAAATACGATAATTATCGTACGTCTGGCAACACTGGTGTGCAGAGACCTTAAGAGAAACGGCGCATCTCATTTCTCTTCATTTATTGAATCAACTGATCGGCTCTATCAAACGCCGAGTCAATTCAATCGATTGATCGCAAAATGATTCAGTGATTCGAAGCGCAAATACAACAAACCCAAACGTGCAATAACAACTTTTACAAACCTATAGCAATTTTTTCCCCCTGAAAACCTAATCTATTAAATATAACAAGTATTAAATGAACAGATAATAATGATGATAATAATAATAATAAACAGTAAACTATGCTTAACCGTGGCTTAATATTTTAGCTATAAAATTGGATTTACCTGATCATTATAATGCGTTTGGACTGCTTTAATTTCTACAGTTTATTAAAAATTCATTTCAGACATGAAATTCTGTTTGTTTCTGTAAAACACACATTTCAGCTTATAATTAAAATAATCTTTCTGCTGGTCATCACTCAGAAACATCTGCAACATTTCAATTAGTTTGCATGGTTATGAAAATAAAACTAAAAATAACCTGCAGGGAACTATATAAACCAAAAAAACATTCAGCCAAAAAAAAAAAATGTTTTGTTATGAATTTGGCATAATTTTAAAGCTGATACTTTGTTTATTAAAATGTAACAGAGCACAAAGTTCAGGCATTAACAGAACGCTGTTGTTCTGCAGAGATGAGGACTGATTTCCCACTAAAACTTTGATGTGCATCGTCTCAGTTTATTACATGAACATAACAAAAGATGTGATCGCAAAACTAAAAAGGCATTACATGCACAATTTTAAATCATAATGTAAGTTTATGTAGTCGCCAGTGGCGATCTCAGCTAAATTAATATTTTTGGTCACAAATGCGACCGTTTTAGTTGCCGTCTGGATCCCTGTACAGGGAACTTACTAGAATGTTCTTATTTGGTTCCCAAAAAATAACCAAATGGGAACCATAGGGGAATGTTCTGGTTTTGTTGGGTGTGGTGTATGTCTGCGAATACGGGACAAACTGTGTTCCATACGGAGCACTTCTTTGATGCCTTAAATACGGGCCAATTCTGTATTAGGCTATACAGAAAGGTTGGCAACTTTAATACCAAATGTAATGCATAAATGCTGTTTGTTTGTTTTTTGTTTGTGTCCAATCAGGTCATTTAAGGCCATTAACTATCACTCTGACTAACTCACTTAGCGGTGCAATAACTAGGGAGAAGATTGAGACGCACCCAGAGATTTAGTTTGGGTTTATTTTTATTTTGTTCATTGTTTTCTTCATTTTAAACAGGACAAAACACACAGAAAAACTCCTGCTGAAGCGACTGATGTCCACGTGTTAATAAAGATGGCGTTTATTAAAGAGGAGAGTGAAGACATCAGGATTGAGGAAGTATTTAGTCTGAAACAAGATACTGAGGAACAAACAGGTTAGTTTTCATTCTCAAAGCTCAACTCACTCATTTGATCCTTATTAAAATGTCCATCTCTACAGACATGAATGATGTTTATGAAGATTATCATGTGAGCGTCCTAATTGAAGTGGTTTTATTTGACATGGAGTGGCTCCTCATGCTAACCAGACAAATACCCAGGGTTGCCGGGTTTCTGCAACAAAACCCGCCAAAACTAGCGTTTCGAGGGGGCTTCCCCGGTAAAAATCACATTGGGGGGGGGGGTAAAATACACGTTTTTCGGCAGGGATCCTCCAGTAAAATTCACATTCCAGCGGCTAAATATCATGTTATAGCTTGAGTAAAGATCGAAACTATATTCAATTTATAGTTCATGCACAAATTATGTGAAGACTTCATGTTAGGATTGTTATAAGTTCACTCTTTCAAAGCCTAAAATCATAGCTTTAATGTTGAATGGCTATAATTAATGGCTAAAATTGGGGGGAAATATATTTATTAGAGACATCAGTAGCAGTACTGATATCAATGATACTGGCCTTCATTAATAACAGGCTACTTAGGGAAAAGATGCCTTTGAAACACATTACATTTAAAATATATCATCTGTATGTTGTTTCTACATTCATTTGGAGATACAATGTGAAATTTTGACAGTATAAATAATATGTGATTAATCATGACTAATTACAGAAAAAATGTGTGTTGTATATGTATAAAGTAGGTGGCCAACCAGAACGTGCTTTTTGCCGCCGCGTCTGCAAAATGCACTTCACGTCACAAATTCCAATTCATAGATAGGAAGATAGATACAGACAGGCAAAACAATAGAGAGAACGACCGACGGACAGACAGACAGACAGACAGACGGACAGAGAGAGATAGATAGAGATGGTACTCAACCAGAATGAGCTTTTTACCGCCGCGGGTACCGCCGCGTCTGCAAAATGCATTTGCAGCTTTTGACCGCTGAGTGGCGCTTTAACCACAAGTTATCAAGCGAACGCTTCAAAGTGCATTTTCACAAATAGCCGTCAGCTTTGCCTCGCCGATGTTACATTTGACGGCTGCAGTCGGCGGAAAATGAAAGAAAAACACTGTAGACCTAGATAAAATATTTCATATTCACCGATGCAAATTTAGTACTTACGAAGTTATGTGCATTTCTCATTTAGAACAAATTCAAGCAGGATAAATGTCAAGTAATGAGCCTGTGCTTATATTTACGCTAAGCTAAGTATTACACCATATTTTACATTTGAAACATTTAACAGGTGTGCAGCATTATTTATATAATATAAATCATGTGTTATATTACCTTAAAGAAATGGTTGTTTACTTTGCATCGGAGCATTAATAGCGGTAGCCTATTTCAGGCTAGGCTACATACATGGATTCTAAATGTCAATATTCTTACATGACTTAATATTTGTCACAATACATTTTTAATGTATATATTAAAATTCCTTTAATAAAACAGCATGCATTTTTTTGTCACGCACATGCTTTGATATTCATTACCGGCCCTTTATTTTGACAAAGAACTACGTGGGGAAAAGATATCTGTTCACTAATTAAGAAATTGTTGCGTATTTTATGAATTATTTCCTTTATTTTAGTAAAACCTGAGGCTCTGTATAATTTCGCTCTCATTATTTAGGTCTAACTAAAACAAGAAACAGATAAATTAAACTTGGCACGATTTAGCTAAATCATTGAAACTGAAAAGAAGGGACGGATTAATAAAACGTCCTCTGTTTAAACTCAAGTTCTCGCATTACAATCATGCTGATGACTGATAACCTACTTTGTAGGTCTATATACTGCTGTGATCTGTTTCAGGCTTTCCGTATCATAACATTTTAGAAATGAATTTATTCTAGTAACATTTTAGAAATTGCAATTTTCGCAGAGATTCAGCCCAGTGCGGGTCAGAAATGCACAGGCGGACTGAAGGACAAATCGTCAAAACTAATTTAAATGTCATATAATGTTCATTGTCACTATTATCTTATTTAAAAATTTCATGTGTTTCACATAACTTGTGTCGCTATCTGCTCTGAGAGTGCAAGATTTGGTTGTTCGGCGTGCATGCTGCTGAGTGCGACGCTCAAGAGATGTGCTGAGGGGTTACATCATTTATTCTTATTTGTCTATTTTTTTTCTTCATTACAAATCTTGTTTGTTTTTATTTTGTGTCATTGCATGTAAAAAAAATAATTAACTTTGTTATGCATATGCAAAATGTGAAAAATCTTCTTGGCAGTCTATAGCATTTTATAATTATTTGTACAATTTAACTTAACCTGCTTTGTATCTATATTATTTAATGCATAAGCGATTTATTAAAAAAAGAATATAAGAGTGATTAAAACATGTTTATGACTGCGACAAGAACACTAATGATCAACGAATAGGAGCGGCAGATCATTTTAAAATGTCTAATAGCCTTCAATTACAGGTTATAGCCTAACTGCACCTGTCTCGGATGTAGACTTGTGAAGATTTATTTTAATGCGGATCCCATACTGTAGCGTTAACCTAAAATAAATGTGCTCTATTACTATTCATTAGGGGTGGGAAAAATAATCGTTTTTTCGATGCATCGTTGTTCCGCATTAAACGATTCTGAATCGATGCAGAGATTTAAATAATCGATGTCTTAAGTTTAAATGAAAAAAGTCAGATTTGTGCTCGTTTGCAATACATTCTATCGGAATTTGTCGGCCCCACGGCCACAGAGATGAGTGCATGCGCTACTAGCACGTTTACGTGTGTTTCTTACGTCAGACGTAGTACGTCTGCGTTCGCTGAGGCGCTAGTACGTGACAAAATGGCCGAAGCTACACACATTAGAGCGGCACCTGCAACGTTAAAAGCCGACGTTTGGAAGCATTTTGGTTTTTTAGAAACCGAGAAAGTTGATAAAACACTTGATAAAAACTACACTATGTGTAGGATGTGTGAGGTGAAAATAAAATATTTTGGCAACACAACAAACCTGAGGAATCACCTTCAATGCTGCCACGCAGATGTGAACGCAGAAGGACCCGTTGTTGCTGCTAACCAAACAACTCTTCCAGCTTCAATATTAACCACTCTTCTTGCAAACTCGCAAAGGGCAAGGAAAATAACAAAATCCATTAGCGAGTACATTGCATCGGATTTGCGCCCTTACTCCGTGGTGGAAGGAAGGGGGTTTCGTGCAATGATGCATACAATGGATCGTCTCAGGTTACTTATGTAACCATGGTTCCCTGAGTAGGGAACGAGACACTGCGTCCTCTAGGTTTCCCATAGCGACCCCTAGAGGACGCAGTTCAAAGTTCCCATGAAAGGGAACCATGGTATAAAATCCCCTCACGTCGTTTTTTTGCAGAGACAGTAATACCAAATCTGTACCAAAGCACCAAAACAACAGTACTGGAGTCGCTGAAAAAAGCAGGTAAAATAGCATTGACTTGTGATGCCTGGACATCTGTTGCTACGGATTCGTACATCACTGTAACAGCCCATTATATCTCGGATGACTGGCGGTTGTTGTCCCATGTTTTGCAAACTAGGGCTGTCTACGAGAGTCACACAGGCGCTAATATAGCTGACCTAATACAAAAAGTCGCTGAGGAATGGCAGTTTCCCACGAGAGACTTGGTGTTAGTGACCGACAACGCATCAAACATGGTTGTTGCTGCTCAGCTGGGGGGATTTGTGCATGTGCGATGTTAATGCTGTCAGTTTTCTATTTATTACAGCAAATGCTGCTACTGGCACTTTTTGAATATTGCACTTGCACACTGTTAATAAAGTAATAGTGTGAAATATCTTTTTTGCTTCACCCTTGAGTTCTGTGGTTGTTTAAAAAGTAGTAGAATTTTACATAGATGGTACAACATTGTGATGCATCGTTAATCGTAATTGAATCGTGGGCTTCTGAATCGTAATCGAATCGAATCGTGAGATACCCATAGATTCCCACCCCTACTATTCATATTTAAGTGTTTGTGCGGAAAAGGGGGTGAGTAAAACGCAGCCTAATTTTTATTTTTGGGTGAACTAACCCTTTAATGTGCATGCATGACAGGGAGGCGCCCTCGTGATCACTTGAATTTTTTCCTGATAATGAAATAACGAAAAACTGGGGTACCTCACATACATGAGAAAAAATTTTACTTTTAAAGGAACCAATTCAAAACGAAATCAAATAATCCCTGATTATATTATTTGAATGAAGGTTGCATTTCTCTCTAAAGGCGCATCCAATAGACTATTAGGCATCTCTGTTAAAGTTTTTAAAGCATTTATACACGTTTGCATAAATTCTGCTTTCAGAACGGTCCATAAAGGAGAGATGTCACATCCTTAACATTGCTTTTTCCTCTGAAACACAAAAATGAAAATTGAAATAAAATTGATATTTTATGTTTTGTGAATGGTCAACTGTTCTCCATTCTGCAGATATTGTTGCTTCTGGTTTGTCCATTGTAAATCACAGAAAGTCTACAAAATATATTGTCTCCCAAAAACTCGGGTCTTTGTTTTATCAAATCCGTAACGCATGTGTATTTCCCACATACAAAATAGCCTATAAAACACGTTCATAGATGGATACTTTTCTGATGTCTGGACTCTATTTGGGATTTAGAAAAACATAAAGAGCTGGTTCAATATATCGGTAATGAATACATTCTGTAAGAATTTATATTTCAGGTTTTGACTGCGAATGTCACATCCTTAACACTGGAATTGCCCAATAATGAAACTAAGAATGATTAGGCCTACATGATGTCTCGGGACAGTTCTTATTACTTCAATATATTTTTACATTTGTATTGCCAAAACGACTGCAGCGTTGCCATGTACAATTAAAACAGTGCATAATTGAAAATAGTACAAAGCAGCATATAAATTAAGAACAAAAGTTTTTGTCTCTCTGGCAGACACGCATCTCTTTTGGCCAGTTTCTTTGTCTCTCCTGAGAAAAAAACAAAACCATATTATATTGTATGTAATACTATGCAAAAATTGCAAAAGCCAAACCAAACGAGGCATTTGTCCTAAAACAGACACTTTGCCTAAACCTGCTCAGCAAGTTTGAAACGCTCATCAGACACTCTCCATGTGAAAGAGCAAGAGATTCACACCTTTATGTCAACCCCCCACGATGAACCCCCTCCAGCTGGACTGAATTCATTCACACTACTGGTTGCTGGTCGTGTAAAATGGACATGCTCTATCTAAAAGAAAAAAATGATGTAACAAACTAGCGAACTGCAGAATACACACACGTTTGTATTAATCATTTTATATATTATTTTATTATAAAAAAAAATGTTTTAACGCGCTCCTGAACCTGTGTAGTTGAAATCACTGACTAGCTTCTACCACTGGGCGGATTAACTTGATAAACATTGCGTGTTTGCGCACGCAAGACAGATGCGCTCTTCATTCATCTCACTTCGTAATAATAAAAATAACAGTGTCACCATGCAGATAATTTTTGTGTTTATTATAGTGTTCAAATGCTGATCTTATATAGGCTTAATATTTTATTTATTTTTTATTTTTTTGCTGTAATAATATACGACTTTTTAAAAGTCGTTTCTTAAATATGAACCAAAGCGCGATCATACATTATTAACGTCGTACTGTCATTATTAGCCCTCCATGGATCCAGTCTTACATGTATTGTGTAGCTTATTGTGAATATAAACCATCAGTTTTGGACACGGTGAAGCTAAACTGCACCTGATTTTAGAGCTTTGCATTTCAGCCCGTGCTCAACGTTTCTCTGTTCCTGCAGAAGAGACGGCAAGCGCATCCTGTTTGTTTTCTCTATTTTACAAAAGCACAACTTTTTATTGATACTGTGAGTGCACACAAAAATAAGGGTAGACCAGTGAAGTATTAGTCTTATCTGTATGAGCAAAAATGACGGCGTAGCCTACTTGTTTCCACTGAAGAACAAAATGAAGCGATCGCGCTGGAGCCTCGTGCATTAAGCGCGCTTCAGCTTCCACTCTCCGTACAAATGCTTAGATATACGCCTAACAGCGCACTTATTTAGGTTAAATGTTTAAGCTAACATTGTACTATGCTTTAAGTGTTTAATATCTACAGATTTTATTTTAAGCAAGTCGTGATGATTTGAGAATGCTAAATTGATCAAACGTGATCAACTCAACGGTCTGCTGCTATCCGCTTGGTCGTCACTTAAAAAAAAACAACAACTTGAATTTAACAAACAAAATTGTTCCAAACATTTTTCTAAATGAATTAATTATGAAACAATAACAAATATAACTTTGCAATTAAAAACAAAACTGACCTTTGTAATGGCTGCAACAGCAGCTGTGTAATTAGGATACGAGAGAGAGAGAAAAAAGACACGGGCTCCAGTCGGACTCGGGCCGAGGATACTGTTAAGCTGTCGGCTAAGGGCTGCTATAGGGCCTAGGTTTGAGGCCCGTGCAGGTCTATACCAGATTTATGCATTTGGAAATGAATGTTGTGAATCAGGGGTTGTTTTCTAATTAAATGAGAAAATTATTTAATTTAACTTAAGTTGTATTTTGTTGTCTAATTCATTTTTTTTATTATTATTTTCATTTTACAGATTCCCCCAATCTCTCGCACGCCCAAACTCTGTATGCTAAACCGTATTATTATCAGTATTATTTTTATTTAAACAAATGTTGAATTATTATTTAAACACGTTTTAACTAATACAAAAGGAACGATAAAAAGTGATCAATTTCTTTATTCAGGGACATAATTTTTGGCATGTCATGGGCTCTGTTTATGGGAATAAATGTGTTAAAAAAGGCCAGATAACGAATAAGTATGTGTGTCCTGCTGAAATACATCAGCGAATTATTAAATGTAAGTTTCAAGCCTTTCATAATTTGTGGCATTAATGTGAGTGCCAAAATATGTGTTAGAACTAGGCCTAGCCTATAACACTCATCAATAAGCCACATTTTCAATCGTTTTATTTTTTTATGGCATAGGCTAATGCACACCTCCTTAAATGTAATCTAAACATTCCAAGTTAATATTCTACTTTTTGTACGATTTCTAGGCGTTTTTCATGTCGCAGTTTTAGCCTATTAATCTTGATCTGAACTTATTATTTCTGTTTTTTATGGTGTGAGTCAGAGTAAATTGTGACACAAATAAAGTCTCATGAACGTGCAGTCTTGTACAGAGAGGACCAACGACCAAGGTCAGGATTTTTCATTCAAAAACTTAGATTGAAATGACAGCCCCTTAATACAACATAAGGAAATTGTGTAGTTTTAATGGTTTTCATAATGTTTAATAACATGCATTAAGAGCCTTTATGTCAATTAAATTTTTGTATTTTAAAATTTTTGATGTGTTAGGCTGCAGCCTACGACTATCACACATTTTAAAATTAACTTTCTAAAAATTAATTTTCTGATTTTTAAGGATGTTATAATGTTATATTATAATGTTATTGTTTTAATTCGTTATTTGATCTCCGTTTACAAAACAAAATATCAATTTCAGTCAGTTTGCAAACGGTCCCTTTGCGCCACCTGCCTGTAGTTTTGTGAACAACTTCAACACGCGACTGACTTGCAGTCAACGCTGTGGCCCCGCGGCAGCGGTACACGCGGCGGTAGTAGTCATTTTGGTTGGCCACCTACTGTATAAATATATATATATATTAGGGCTGTCAGTCGATTAATTACATGATGTGTTAATTCATTAATTAATTAAATTAATTGCAAAATAAATTTGGTTCTGAAAATACCCACAAAAGATAAGTTAAAGCTATTATTGTGTTAAATGAGAAAGCATCAAGTAGATATTACAAATAGTAGCTTTAGAAATAAATATTTTATTTGATTCAACATAAAATATATTTCACAGACTTTTAGGCTACAACGGCCTAACATAAACTATGGCAGCGGTTTTCAACTCCAGTCCTCGCGCCCCCCCTGCTCTGCATATTTTATGTTTCTCTTATCACTTTAGACATTTGTTCTATTTGACCATAAGTGCCCTGCGAAGTGGACATCACCGGATATTCCGCCATGATGTCACACTTCTCTAGTATGTTTCGTCTGTGTGTGAAGACGCTGCAGGCAGCAGCGCAGCGCAAATCCATGAATGAATGTTCCGAAGTGAAGTAAACTCTGCAATCGCCGTCCAAAGCTATGCCCCCTGAACGCATATACGCTCACAGACCAGAATACGAGAGACAACATAGGCTACATCAGCGGTTCCCAATTCCAGCCCATGTTCCGAAGTGAAGTAAATTTAAACGGATTTCCCCTGCTCAGGGAGTAGGGAGCAGTGAACACTGTGTAGGGATCATGTCAATTGGAATACAGTTCATTCACGTAGCTCTCTTCTAACGAGCTGGTTATCTGAATCAGGTGCGTAAGATAAGAGAAACATGCAAAATATGCAGAGCAGGGGGCGTCGCGGACTGGAGTTGAAAACCGCTGATCTATGGAACATAAAAGAAGATAATTTGTGAAACATCTCAGTATTTTTTGTTCATACAATCAAAGTCATTGGTAACCAAATCAGCTTTGTTACCAACAGTCTTTAAAATACTTTCTTTTAAGTCATTCAGATTTGAAGCAACATGAGGGTAAATAAATGATGACAGAATGGTATTTTTGGGGGGAACTATCCCCTTAATGTTTTTATTTATTTTTTTATGAAATACTGTAAATAAAAAACTTAAACCACCTGC
>NW_015544131.1:163006-165941 GCF_001515605.1 Sinocyclocheilus anshuiensis | reverse complement strand
CAGCGCAGCGCAAATCCATGAATGAATGTTCCGAAGTGAAGTAAACTTCAATGGATTTCCCCTGCTCAGGGAGTAGGGAGCAGTGAACACTGTGTAGGGATCATGTCAATTGGAATACAGTTCATTCACGTAGCTCTCTTCTAACGAGCTGGTTATCTGAATCAGGTGCGTAAGATAAGAGAAACATGCAAAATATGCAGAGCAGGGGGCGTCGCGGACTGGAGTTGAAAACCGCTGATCTATGGAACATAAAAGAAGATAATTTGTGAAACATCTCAGTATTTTTTGTTCATACAATCAAAGTCATTGGTAACCAACTCAGCTTTGTTACCAACAGTCTTTAAAATACTTTCTTTTAAGTTGTGCAAAAGAAAGTAAGTCATTCAGATTTGAAGCAACATGAGGGTAAATAAATGATGACAGAATGGTATTTTTGGGGGGAACTATCCCCTTAATGTTTTTATTTATTTTTTTATGAAATACTGTAAATAAAAAACTTAAACCACCGGCAGGTGGTGGTAAATTTAAGAAAGAATGGCTGCTGTGTTGCTCACAGACGCACAACAGTTCTGCTGTGGCTTTATAGGTAATGTATTTGTTGGCAAAATTGAGCGAAAACAGATAATACTGTGTTAAAAATATAATTCTTAATTAAATAAAATGTTAAATTCTTATTTACTGAACTGTTGTATAAAATTACATTTAAACTTGTGATATTCAGGACAAAACAGCACTCGCTTGATATTGATCTCGCTGCTCATGTGATATCGAATATCATTCATATGATACAAAAACTCACTCGGGCATTTTTTCCCCCAATATCTTGAATTTTAGGGCATAACTGCATTTATAGAGTTATTGCCCTGCATCATATTTGTCAACAGTCAACTGTATGAAATGTAAGATGACGTACAGGTCTGGGGGCGGGGCCAGTGCGTTAACATATTTTACTTGCACTATTTTTCATAACTTAAGTTAATGCGTTAACCCTTAAATGCATGAATGTTTCGCCAATCATTATTACATATTCGGGTCTTTAGCGACCCAGACCAATATATCCAGCACGGATGGATCTCTAACTGCTACAATAGCAAAAAACTCTTTTGATATTTTAAGAACAATTACAGAAGAATAAAATAAAGCATATTTTGTTACCTTTTGAAACTTAAAAGGGTTCAATTTGAGCAGATGATTTTACCATCGCTGTCATCGTCAGAGCGCACTTCCACAGTACATTCAGCATCTGCCTCATATTCACGATCTCAACCATATTCTCAAAACTATCGTTTTCAATGACTACAAAATCTGTATTTTGATCACTGGAAGCTTATTCACCACATCTACCATCAAATGGCATTTATATTTAATTGCATATAATAAATGCTCTGCAGTAAAATTATTTTTTAATTATTAAATTAATTCAAACCAGTACATTTTTTGCTGATGATATTCTTTTGTTTTATGCCTGCAGTAATTATGAGTGAAACCAAGTCATCATTGTGTATCAAACAGTGCCACCTCGAGGAATAAAGGTGAATTTGCAGGTATTAAGTCGTCAGATATGTAAATATAGTTGTTCAGGAAAAAAATACTTACACATTTACATACCTCGGGTCTCTAGTGACTAGGGTTGCCACCTTCAGCGAGGCAGAATAAGTGACACCCATTCACGACTTTAAAATGCAAAACTGTTTATGACATATGATTATTTATTATGTATATATTTATGATTAATATCAATGATAAATTAATAAATAGGGCCTAACATTAATTATAATATATTAATTTATCTGTCTAATCATGTCTAAAAATATAATAATTATGTCTACCAAGCTCTGATAATGTATGGAATATTATATTTACAGACTATCCATATTTTAATAAAGCAATAGGCCTATACCTTTAGAAGCACGGATGTGTCTGTCACTTTAAAGATGTGGTTCACAAAAAAATGAAATTAGTCATAATTTACCCAAGTTGTTCTAAACCTGCATAAAGTTCTTTCTTCTGTTGAACACAAAAGAAGATACTTTGAAGAATGTGTCTCAACTAAACAGCTGCTGGTTGTAACTTCCATAGTAAGGTAAAAATTGGGGTCATTGGGGACCAGAAACTGTTTGGTTACCCACATTATTTAAAGTATCTTCTTTTATGTTCAACAGAAGAAAGAAATTATTCCAGGTTTAGAGCAACTTGTGGGTGTGTAAACGATGACAACATTTTTGGGTGAACTGTCCCTTTAAGTCAGACAGTCCACCGTGAAATGCTTCTCTGCAAACTGCTCGTTCATCATTAGTTACTGGACAGACACATTGATAACTATCCCATTCAGCCCTACATCTGGAGAGTCTTGTGTTCAAAGGGCAGATGTGAGCTCCTATGTTTTAAACCGCACAGGTTTGTTTACTGCATGCTGCACTCATGTGAAAGGGTTTAACGGCGTGCGTTCTGGAGACTCCTTCGCTATGGAAACAAAGATACCAAAATCACACGCAAATGAGCTTCTCTAATAGCCTACTTCTTATGAAATTAATTTTATTATAATTGCAATTAGTATTATAAACAGTGCAAAATACTTTGTTTATTCAAATATGTGTTGGCCTTTGTAAAATACGGGACAAATCGCGTCCCGTATTTATTTGATATGGGACGCATCATTTTACCTTTAAATACGGGACGATTCCGTATTTTAAGGGACGGGTGGCAACCCTACTAGTGACCCTATACACTTTTTACAAAAAATAATCAGAAAACAGACATTCTTTTATATTTTTTCTTCTTGTTATATTGTTTTTAATGAATAGATTGAGGAATACTAAGAAAGTTGATGTCTAACTTTAAAAAATTATGAAGGGAGAAGGTAGAGAATGATGTCCCGAGGTATGCATTTAAAGGTTAAACTGACAGCCCTAATATATATATATATATATATATA
>NW_015544131.1:154531-159810 GCF_001515605.1 Sinocyclocheilus anshuiensis | reverse complement strand
TATATATATATATATACATATATATATATATATATATATACATAATATATATATTATATATATATATATACATTAATTACCAACAGGGAAACATAAGGATTTTGAGTGAATTTAACAATTTAGATATATATATATATATATACATTAATTACCAACAGGGAAACATAAGGATTTTGAGTGAATTTACAATAAAACACAATTTAGAATCAACACCTGCTACATAACTATAGTTTATGCCCAAAGAAAGAAAGAAGGAGCCATCAGAAACGAAGTCGTATTTGTCCAGGAAAAAAGTGACTAAGGGCTGGAATTCAATACATTGGAGAACCCAAATACTTTGCTCTGTGCCATTGTTGGCATGTTTTTCTGGGGCCTTTGGATCCGCCTTGCAACAAACTATCATCAAAGTCAGGCAAAACCTTCAACCCAGCTCTAGCTTTGGCCCGGGTAACCACAGAGCATGACAACAAAGTGTCTGGTTCAGAGTCTTTGACCGAGAAGTTCATAGGGTTTTGCAACAGTTCATTTATAATAATCAAGTCATTACCTAGAATTATGTCTGCAGGCAAATCAGCAACAATGGCAACAGTTAGCAGATATTTCTGACCATGAATGTCCACAGTAACATCAGTATTTGGGTAGCTCTTAACATCACCATGTACACATTTAACATCAATTGTGTCACCAGAACAGACATTTGCAACATGACATGCTTTGATCAGCGAAATTGCACTACCAGTGTCCAGCATTGCATGTAAAATGCGACCAGTAACCAACACTTTCAGTCTCTGAGAGGAGTCATTTAGTTCATTCACATCATTATTTTCCTCTCGTGGTACATAAGTCGCGTCAACGTAGATTTTTTCACCGGACACACGGTGGCTTTGACAATGATAGCACACCAGTTCTTTGTTTGTGGATTTCAGCAAATCATCCGCATTATCTAGTCTGCGTGTGTTATGCTTTACAGTGCCTTTGAATGGGAATGTGATGCACTGTTTTGCTCCTGAATGAATCAACTGTTTAAATGATTCGTTTCAATCGCAGTGACTCACTTAACAGTGACTTGCTGCCACCTACTAGTAGGGATGTGCCGAACGAGGCTTTTGAAGCTGTGAGGCTTTTGCAACAAACTGCATCAGTGCTTCGAAGCTTTTGACACCGTGCTCTGCTCCGCCAACTGGTGGTCAATACACCAACCGTGTCATTCAGAAGTTTTGTTCATTGAGATGTCATTGTAAGCTTTATTTGTATATTTAATAAGCATATATGTCATTATCAAGATGGCGGCGCATGTGCGTGCAGAAAGTTTCCCAATTTCATTGTATTTTGCACAATACAATGACAATAAAGACTTTCTGTTCTTCATTTTTATCTTGCATCAAACTTGTCTTTTCACTTGTCTTCACTTGAACTTGTCTTCTAAAAAGCATGTTTTATACGCCAAAAAAATTAGGCCTATGTGATTTTTCATTGCACCATTTTTTGTATGTTCCTTAAAAAACAACACAAACATGCACATTTGTTAAAAACACAAATTCACGAATACAAATGCAATTACATATTATTCAAGAATATAGATGCGAATAAAATAGAAGCGTTTTATTTGAGCCCGCCGTGACGTGTCCGTGAGGTAACGAAGCTTCATTTCAACAGGTCACGTGACAGCCTCATTTCAAGCAATGCTCTGAAACACTGTTTCGAAGCACTAGTGTGTCGAAAACTCGAAACGTGTGTCGACACTGGGTGTCAAACGGGTAGTTTCCATCCCTACCTACTGGCGGTTTTAATTTCACATTTAAAGTAGCCTTTCTTTTGATTTTTAAATAATTTCAGATATGTTTAAAATATCTAATCATTATTTATGTATTTGTAACTGCAGGTTAAAGCATTACATGTCCCTCAGAGCTGCATTAAACAGTGTGTAAATACATCTAAATGCCACTTCAGATGCAGCTTCTGTGTTTCCTCCGCATTGCAAAGATGAATTTTGTTGATACTGATTTCATTTGCTTGGCAACAGCCCAAATGTCTTATTATTCTAATTGGTTGGTTAAATGTAAGAATTTGACTCAAAAGATGATGCACACTTTAATGCACAAAATATTTGGCTTTGTAAAGGTAAAAATGCCCATAAAAGGTAAAAATCTATTTAAACTTACTGGAAAAGATTAAATTCTATCACTGCTACCTCTGCAAATTCAGGAGTCAATGACAGGAATATATTAAATACTGTAATAAAGGCTGCCATGTCGATTAGCAATGGATTATAAATATACTTAATTAGTAAATACTCGAGGTGGTTCTAAGAACACAGATAGACATTGTTGCAGTGGAGTGTTTGTCTTAATGTTCTTTTTGAATGTCATCATTCAAAGCGTTTCTGTCTCATTTCATTCAGTTACAGCAATAGCTGGATGCTTTTGTCCATATTAAGGATTTCCTGGAGCATTGTGAAGTTATATTTCTTCTGTAATGCATGTGGATTTTCTGCACAACGGTGCCCTCTAGCATCCAGTATGAATGAAACGACATTACATGTGTTCATAGCACAAAATAATGGCCAATCCATAAAAATAATACTGAAGTACACATGATAATCCATGCTTTTTAAGTGAAGTGATGTGTGGCCAAGTATGGTGACCCACACTCGAAATTTGTGCTCTGCATTTAACCCATCCAAGTGCACATACACAGTAGTGAACACAAACACACACCGTAAACACGCGACCTTTGGGTTACAAGTCAGACTCTAACCATTAGGCCACGACTGCCCCTTTTTCCACTATCATATCAGCCCTAATTCCATAATTATATCATGGTTCATTTTAACAGAAGTGTACTGGAGTGTGTTGTATTTTTGCATCCCTACAGTTTACTCTAAAATACTGTATAACAGGAATATCACAAACAAGAGAGTGCAGACCCTGAGTACTAGCCTATGAAAAATTGTCATAATTTCAAATAAAAACAAAAATTTAACAATTAAACAAATAACCATAAAAAGTTTGTATTTTAAAATCACAAGATAAGAAATTAACTCCTTCATTGGAAAAAAAATCCCACATTTAATAGTTGAGTATATTTACAGTATGAACCTTAAATGGACTATGAGTGCAAGAAGTAAATAAATGTAAAAAAAAAAAATTGTAATTAAAAATAAAATAATCATTCAATAATCATAATCAGGGTAGAGTGTTCAATTTATTGAGGGTTTGATTTTAGGTCATATCATCCAGCCCTATTTCCACTATTATATCGTGATTCAGTTTTATGACCTTTCACAGTTCTCTTACTAAAAAGAACCATTTTTAATTGTATTTCAGAGTCGATTGAAGAAAATGAGGAGACTGAAGAAATGAGTGAAGTTGAGGGAAAAAATCATATTAAAACTGGAGAAAAACCTCCGACTTGCTCTCAAACCAAACAGAAAAACTTAGAGAAAAGAAGAGCCAAGAAATCTTTCACCTGCACTCAGTGTGGAAAGAGTTTCACATACAAAACAAGTCTTGAGCATCACATGAGAATTCATACTGGAGAGAAGCCATTCACTTGTGATCAATGTGGGAAGAGTTTTACACAATCAGCACACCTTAAGGATCACATAAACATCCACAATGGAGAGAAGCAGCACGCATGCGATCAGTGCGGGAAGAGTTTCACAAGAAAAGGACACCTTGCGGCACACATGAGAGTTCATACGGGAGAGAAACCATTCACTTGTGATCAGTGTGGAAAGAGTTTTGCACACACAGCAAACCTTAAGGACCACATGAACTTCCACACTGGAGAGAAGCTGTACACATGTGATCAGTGTGGCAAAATATTTTTCTGGGCTTCAGGCCTGAAGCAGCACCTAAAAGTTCATACAAAGGAGAAGCCACATTCATGTTATTTGTGTGGAAAGAGTTTTTCATGTCTGCAATATTTAAAAGTACATCAGAAAATACATACTGGTGTGAGAGAGTACATGTGCTTTGAGTGTGAAAAGACTTTTAACTCAGCAAAGTGTTTAAAACTGCACGAGAGGATTCACACTGGAGAAAAACCTTACAAGTGTTCACACTGTGACAAGAGATTCAGTGATTCATCAAGTCTGAAAAGACATGAGAGGATCCACACTGGAGAGAAACCGTATCACTGCACTGCATGTGGGAAGCGTTTCAATAATTCATCTGCTCTACACAGTCATGCAAAAAACTATCATAGTAAGTAGATCATCTTCAGATCCAGCACTTTCAGGTCTGATGCTGCGTCCTCACAAAATGTGACACAATAATGCATCAAGCAATAAAATATCATCGGGATAAATCTGTCCTAACCAGTCATAACAAGTGACGTGACAAAGAAACATAATCTAAAGTTTTCACAGTGAATAAAGTTCATCTTCAAAACCAGCAGATTCAACGGTGAGATTCAACTCAAAGATGGAGTTCCTCCCCAAAGAATGTCAAAAAGTTTTATTATTGTGTATCATTTTGCTTCATAATATAAATGATATTGTTTCATATTACATTCAATTGTCTTATAATTCATGTGTCACTTGTAGTTTGCTTACTCTTTCATGAAGGAAAGCAGAAGCTTACGACAAACTGTTCTTGTTCAGGAAGCTATAAGACTTTTAAGAGAGCTGAGATTTATTTTTAATTTTTGTTCTTCACTGTTGCTTTTAAAACAAATAGTTATTATATTTTATACAACAGCTCTTTCTGGTTCTGGTTTGACTGAATTGCCTAATAAGTTTTATGATCTGTGTTGATGTTGTTTATTAAATATTATTCAATAAATAATATTTTATATAAGTATTACTTAAAAATACTTAGTATTTAGTATTGAAATGGTGTGTGTATTATATGGCGACTAGAGACTGTTTTTCCGAGTGAGTCTGCAGTAAAGACTTTTGTAATGAAAGATACTGAAACGCCTTTTTAAATTAAATTATGTGCATATTTTAGTTCAAACATATGCATCTCACAAGTTATGGAAAAAAAATAAAAGGGTATACAGAAAAGAAAAAAGAAAAAAAAAAAATATATATATATATATATATATATGCCAGAGATAAAAAAGTTAAACATTTAATTAACCAAATTAGTTACATATTGCTTTAAAAGTCTTTTTATCTTTTCTGTTTCTAATTTTGTGCAAAGTAGTACCATATTGTTTCATTGCTATTATAAAATGCTCACAATCTGGCCATTTCTTTACATTAATATGATATTTTTCAAGTAAAATAATTAGTTGTGTAAGAAAATCACAGGCATTTTGTATTTCAGCAG
>NW_015544131.1:149864-153014 GCF_001515605.1 Sinocyclocheilus anshuiensis | reverse complement strand
TAAAGGTAAAAATGCCCATAAAAGGTAAAAATCTATTTAAACTTACTGGAAAAGATTAAATTCTATCACTGCTACCTCTGCAAATTCAGGAGTCAATGACAGGAATATATTAAATACTGTAATAAAGGCTGCCATGTCGATTAGCAATGGATTATAAATATACTTAATTAGTAAATACTCGAGGTGGTTCTAAGAACACAGATAGACATTGTTGCAGTGGAGTGTTTGTCTTAATGTTCTTTTTGAATGTCATCATTCAAAGCGTTTCTGTCTCATTTCATTCAGTTACAGCAATAGCTGGATGCTTTTGTCCATATTAAGGATTTCCTGGAGCATTGTGAAGTTATATTTCTTCTGTAATGCATGTGGATTTTCTGCACAACGGTGCCCTCTAGCATCCAGTATGAATGAAACGACATTACATGTGTTCATAGCACAAAATAATGGCCAATCCATAAAAATAATACTGAAGTACACATGATAATCCATGCTTTTTAAGTGAAGTGATGTGTGGCCAAGTATGGTGACCCACACTCGAAATTTGTGCTCTGCATTTAACCCATCCAAGTGCACATACACAGTAGTGAACACAAACACACACCGTAAACACGCGACCTTTGGGTTACAAGTCAGACTCTAACCATTAGGCCACGACTGCCCCTTTTTCCACTATCATATCAGCCCTAATTCCATAATTATATCATGGTTCATTTTAACAGAAGTGTACTGGAGTGTGTTGTATTTTTGCATCCCTACAGTTTACTCTAAAATACTGTATAACAGGAATATCACAAACAAGAGAGTGCAGACCCTGAGTACTAGCCTATGAAAAATTGTCATAATTTCAAATAAAAACAAAAATGTAACAATTCAACAAATAACCATAAAAAGTTTGTATTTTAAAATCACAAGATAAGAAATTAACTCCTTCATTGGAAAAAAAATCCCACATTTAATAGTTGAGTATATTTACAGTATGAACCTTAAATGGACTATGAGTGCAAGAAGTAAATAAATGTAAAAAAAAAAAATTGTAATTAAAAATAAAATAATCATTCAATAATCATAATCAGGGTAGAGTGTTCAATTTATTGAGGGTTTGATTTTAGGTCATATCATCCAGCCCTATTTCCACTATTATATCGTGATTCAGTTTTATGACCTTTCACAGTTCTCTTACTAAAAAGAACCATTTTTAATTGTATTTCAGAGTCGATTGAAGAAAATGAGGAGACTGAAGAAATGAGTGAAGTTGAGGGAAAAAATCATATTAAAACTGGAGAAAAACCTCCGACTTGCTCTCAAACCAAACAGAAAAACTTAGAGAAAAGAAGAGCCAAGAAATCTTTCACCTGCACTCAGTGTGGAAAGAGTTTCACATACAAAACAAGTCTTGAGCATCACATGAGAATTCATACTGGAGAGAAGCCATTCACTTGTGATCAATGTGGGAAGAGTTTTACACAATCAGCACACCTTAAGGATCACATAAACATCCACAATGGAGAGAAGCAGCACGCATGCGATCAGTGCGGGAAGAGTTTCACAAGAAAAGGACACCTTGCGGCACACATGAGAGTTCATACGGGAGAGAAACCATTCACTTGTGATCAGTGTGGAAAGAGTTTTGCACACACAGCAAACCTTAAGGACCACATGAACTTCCACACTGGAGAGAAGCTGTACACATGTGATCAGTGTGGCAAAATATTTTTCTGGGCTTCAGGCCTGAAGCAGCACCTAAAAGTTCATACAAAGGAGAAGCCACATTCATGTTATTTGTGTGGAAAGAGTTTTTCATGTCTGCAATATTTAAAAGTACATCAGAAAATACATACTGGTGTGAGAGAGTACATGTGCTTTGAGTGTGAAAAGACTTTTAACTCAGCAAAGTGTTTAAAACTGCACGAGAGGATTCACACTGGAGAAAAACCTTACAAGTGTTCACACTGTGACAAGAGATTCAGTGATTCATCAAGTCTGAAAAGACATGAGAGGATCCACACTGGAGAGAAACCGTATCACTGCACTGCATGTGGGAAGCGTTTCAATAATTCATCTGCTCTACACAGTCATGCAAAAAACTATCATAGTAAGTAGATCATCTTCAGATCCAGCACTTTCAGGTCTGATGCTGCGTCCTCACAAAATGTGACACAATAATGCATCAAGCAATAAAATATCATCGGGATAAATCTGTCCTAACCAGTCATAACAAGTGACGTGACAAAGAAACATAATCTAAAGTTTTCACAGTGAATAAAGTTCATCTTCAAAACCAGCAGATTCAACGGTGAGATTCAACTCAAAGATGGAGTTCCTCCCCAAAGAATGTCAAAAAGTTTTATTATTGTGTATCATTTTGCTTCATAATATAAATGATATTGTTTCATATTACATTCAATTGTCTTATAATTCATGTGTCACTTGTAGTTTGCTTACTCTTTCATGAAGGAAAGCAGAAGCTTACGACAAACTGTTCTTGTTCAGGAAGCTATAAGACTTTTAAGAGAGCTGAGATTTATTTTTAATTTTTGTTCTTCACTGTTGCTTTTAAAACAAATAGTTATTATATTTTATACAACAGCTCTTTCTGGTTCTGGTTTGACTGAATTGCCTAATAAGTTTTATGATCTGTGTTGATGTTGTTTATTAAATATTATTCAATAAATAATATTTTATATAAGTATTACTTAAAAATACTTAGTATTTAGTATTGAAATGGTGTGTGTATTATATGGCGACTAGAGACTGTTTTTCCGAGTGAGTCTGCAGTAAAGACTTTTGTAATGAAAGATACTGAAACGCCTTTTTAAATTAAATTATGTGCATATTTTAGTTCAAACATATGCATCTCACAAGTTATGGAAAAAAAATAAAAGGGTATACAGAAAAGAAAAAAGAAAAAAAAAAAATATATATATATATATATATATATGCCAGAGATAAAAAAGTTAAACATTTAATTAACCAAATTAGTTACATATTGCTTTAAAAGTCTTTTTATCTTTTCTGTTTCTAATTTTGTGCAAAGTAGTACCATATTGTTTCATTGCTATTATAAAATGCTCACAATCTGGCCATTTCTTTACATTAATATGATATTTTTCAAGTAAAATAATTAGTTGTGTAAGAAAATCACAGGCATTT
>NW_015544131.1:137914-149740 GCF_001515605.1 Sinocyclocheilus anshuiensis | reverse complement strand
CATTGCTTCGTAGTAGAAGAGTCCGGGTGCTGGATTGACCTGCCTGCAGTCCAGATCTTTCACCCATAGACAACATTTGGTGCATCCTTAAACGAAACGAAAAATACATCAAAGATGACCACAAACTCTTCAGCAGCTGGAAACCTATATCAGGCAAGAATGGGACCAAATTCCAACACCAAAACTCCAGAAACTCATAACCTCGATGCCCAGACGTCTTCAAAGTGTTTTGAAAGGAAGAGGAGATGCTACACCATGGTAAACATGGCCCCATCGCAACTATTTTGAGATCTGTAGCAGGCATCAAATTTTAAAGGGGTCATATAATGCGATTTCAAGTTTTCCTTTCTCTTTGGAGTGTTACAAGCTCTTGGTGCATATAGAAGATCTGTAAAGTTGCAAAGACTAAAGTCTCAAATCCAAAGAGATATTCTTTATAAAAGTTAAGAGTCAGCCACGCCCTCCTAAAACGACTCATTCTAACACGCCCCGCTCCCTAACACGATGCAGCCATGTCAGGGAGACGCTGTGTATTTCAGTGCGAAAGCAAAAGCACTTTATTTGGCCTTCCGGAAGTAGACCCCCCACCCCTTCAACCGCTGCAGCAATGCTGGCAGCACTCATATGTCTATTTCCCAAACACAACCTCTGGATGTGACGCTGAGCACGTGCACTCAACTTCTTTGGTCGACCATGGCGAGGCCTGTTCTGAGTGGAACCTGTCCTGTTAAACCGCTGTATGGTCTTGGCCACCGTGCTGCAGCTCAGTTTCAGGGTCTTGGCAATCTTCTTATAGCCTACGCCATCTTTATGTAGAGCAACAATTCTTTTTTTCAGATCCTCAGAGAGTTCTTTGCCATGAGGTGCCATGTTGAACTTCCAGTGACCAGTATGAGAGAGTGAGAGCGATAACACCAAATTTAACACACCTGCTCCCCATTCACACCCGAGACCTTGTAACACTAATGAGTCACATGACACCGGGGAGAGAAAATGGCCAATTGGGCCCAATTTGGACATTTTCACTTAGGGGTGTACTCACTTTTGTGGCCAGTGGTTTAGACATTAAAGGCTGTGTGTTGAGTTATTTTGAGGGGACAGCAAATTTACACTGTTATACAAGCTGTACACTCACTACTTTACATTGTAGCAAAGTGTCATTTCTTTAGTGTTGTCACATGAAAAGATATAATAAAATATTTACAAAAATGTGAGGGGTGTACTCACTTCTGTCAGATACTGTACATACAGGTGCATCTCAAAAAATTTGAATATTGTGAAAAAGTTCATTTTTTTGATAACATTTCAAAAAGTGAAACGTTCACATTCTAGATTCATTACATGTAAAGTAAAACATTTCAAACGTTTTTTTTTTGTTTTAATTTTGATGATTAGAGCTTACAGCTCATGAAAGTCAAAAATCCAGTATCTCAAAATATTAGAATATTTCCAATCAAAAAAAGGATTTGCAAAACAGAAAAGTTCAACTTATGTAAAGTTATGTTTAAAAGTATGTTAATTTATGCACTCAGTACTTGGTCTGGGCTCCTTTAGCACAAACTCCAGCATCAGTGAGGTTTGGCATTGAAGCGATCAGCCTGTGGCGCTGCTGAGGCACTATTGAGCCTTCAACTCGTCTGTATTGTTGGCACTATTGAGCCTTCAGCTCGTCTGGATTGTTGGATCGACTGTTTCTCATCTTTCTCTTGGGTTCAGGTCAGGCATGTTGGCTGACCAATCAAGCACAGTAATATCATGGTCAGCAAACCACTTGGAAGTGGTTTTGGCATTGTGGGCAGGTGCTAAAGTTCTGCTGGAAAAGAAAATCAGCATCTCCATGAAGCTTGTCAGCACACCAGCAGATGTCACGGCACCCCAAATCATCACTGACTTCAGAAACTTCACACTGGACTTAAAGCAGCTTAGATTCTGTGCCTCTCCAGTCTTCCCCCAGACTCCACACCTTGATTTCCAAATGAAATGCAAAATTGACCTTTATCTGAAATGAGGACTTTGGACCACTGACAGAACAGTCCAGTTCTTTTTCTCATTAGCCCAGGTAAGATGCTTCTGACGTTGTTTCTGTTTCAGAAGTGGCTTGGTAGCCCTTTTCCTGAAGACGTCTGAGCGTGGTGACTCTTGATGCACTGACTCCACTGAAGTCAGCAGTCTTCCGCATTATTGTGGTTTCAAAGAACAAGAGATACCCAGAATTTATACTGTAGGGATGGTCATTTAATGAAACTCAAATGTAAATATTCTAATATTTTGAGATACTGGATTTTTGACTTTAATGAGCTATAAGCTCTAATCATCAAAATTAAAACAAAAACTTTTGAAATGTTTTACTTTACATGTAATGAGTCTAAAATATATGAAAGTTAACTTTTTGAAATAAGTTTCAAGAAAAAAATTTACTTTTTCACGATACAACTTAACCACTGATTTCTAGTCGTGTCCTCTTTTGGAAGGCCAAACAAAGTAGTTTCGCTTTCACAACGAAACAGCGTCACACACAGTGAGCCGCGGCCTAGAGTATGCGGAGGTCGGCTTGAGTGAGTGGGGGCGTGTTAGAACGAGCCGTTTTAGGTAGGCGTGGTTGACTCTTAACTTTTATAAAGAATATCTCTTTTGGATTTGAGATTTTAGTCTTTGCAACTTTACAGATGTAATTTATGCACCAAGAGCTTGTAACACTCCAAAGCGAAAGGACAAATTGAAATTGCATCATATGACCCCTTTAATGTGTTTTCTTTTCAGAAATTAGCCAACCTTCAATGCCAGCTACAAGATAGTTTGAAGATGAAATGTCACATGGCGCGCGTTGCGTTCTGGGAAACAGTATCCCATGCAGTGTCTTCAGATGCATACATCACATTTCAGCAAATGTAGCAGGTAATCCAGGCATTCCATGCATACAGAAAATTCACATACTATTCACGGTATACACATAGCATATTGCAATATAGTAGGAGTTGTATGGTAGTATGCAATTCCAAACACAGCTTCTGTACTGATTTCAGTGTACTTGAGTTATATTTAGCAGATTCTGGCAAATATAGTAGGTCATCCGGCTATTCCGTGCATACAGAAAATTTGCATACTATGCACAGAATACATACTGGATACTGAAGAAATAGTAAGAGTTGTATGATAGTATGGCATTTCGAACACAGCCCCAGTTACGTCGCCACAACGTAACTTTGTGACGTTAGCAGTAACTGCAACGTCGTGGATCAATAGTTGTGTGCTGGTTATCAGTTGGCAATTTTTTATAATAATTTATTTTCTGTGGGCGGACATGCAGTAGTTTAACCTAATTTATGTCCTCATATGCCCAAACTATTATAAAGGCTGTTTCAACAGCTGTGAATGATGAATACAGACTCGAAATTAATTCAGTTAATTTATTTTGAAAACCGCACAAATATGAACAGTAAAATACACCCAAATTATTAATAAAAACATAAGATGCAAAATATGAATGAAAGCATTCAAGACATTCTATGCTCAGCATCAATATAAACAGCTATGGTATCAGGGCTGTACAGTGCGACATATATGTCACACGTGCTACGAAAAAACTGGTCTGTGCGATGAATAAATTTACCACTGTTAGCACGCGTGCGATACAGTTTTGCATGTTCATAACACAGCCGCTTAATAGTGTGCTTAATAGTGAGTTCGTTGTGCTTGTTTGTGTGTGTGAGATTGATTATACTTGGTAGTTAGGGGTGTGCGATATGACGATTTTTGATCGTGGACTATTAAAATGTCTCCACGATCTGCTTTTGAAGAAATATCGTTGTTTCGTGCTACAGCGCACATTCTATCGGCTACAGTTCTGGCGCCTCCCTCTGTCTCAATATAATGTTCAAAGCCACATGCATTCACATCAGTGTTAGCTCAGCGGTAGTTACTCTCACGGGACACTGCACTTATGCGCAATCACAAAACTACATTATTTCATCAGCTTTAAAGCAATACCGGTTAAACATTTAATTCACGTGCTGTTCTGCATGCGCTTTTTCTGAGCGCGTACTCCTGAAGCGCCACTGAGAGCCTGTCAAAAAGCGCCTGATTATTGGACTAAGTTGTCTTTCGCGTCTGATTGATTTCGCGTCTAATACTGTCAAAATTTCCGAGAGGTAAACTAATGTGTTAAAATGCCAAAAACTGCTGTAATTTGCTCAACTTTCTGGCGAGTGTGCTTGAGAAGCACTGAAATGAATGGGCTTCAATAGGTTGTTTGGAACTATTGGCTGCTCCATGACACGCTTTACTTCCGCATTCCTCAGTTCCTATGGAAGCCTATGGGAGTGTCGCAACTCTGTTTCTCAACGGCTCTGATAGCCTACATACAAACAATGATATTAAAAAGAGTTTTAGCGTCTTTCCAGAGTTCAAGAACTTTGTTTTATACATTTTATCAACCTATTTATTTATTATAAATTGCAGGACTCACCTCAGAAAAGCTAATTCTTCTGTCAGACTCAAAGTAAAAAAGTGCCTCAGACACTAATTTTATCTTAAAGGAACTTTCAGCCTTGTGTCTGAAGTTTAATTACACTTTTTAAATAGCGTTCTGGTAATCAGAAAGCATATAAAGTACATGTAAATGATGGTAATGAAATTACGAGCATACGACATTGCAGTTATGTTGCCAGTAAGTCATTAGGTTACCAGTAGTAACATACATCTTTGGATGCTTCTCCTTAAGTCATTTTGCAATGACTGGAGCCTTTAGCCAGGAGGTTGTGTCATCAGATGGTTACCAACGATCCTGAAGTGTTTCGACTCAACCATAACACTCTCCTGTTGGCGGGTCAGCAGTGGTGGCCAGCCACTACTCACTCCCTCCTGGCTGCCAGCTCAACTCCTCCCTCCTGCTCCAAATCCAACAAGAGGCTCTCTCTGCTGCCTCCCCCAGTCTTCGCACTGCCTTCTTTCTCTCAGCCCCCCTCAGTCCAACGTCTGTCATCAGCTTCCAGGCTGACTGGGCTGGGAAGCCCCTGCATCCCACCTCGACTGGGTACAACCATGTCTGCCAGCCTTTGTCCCTGCAGTCCTGCACCAGGTTTTCATAGCGTTTAGACTTCCTTTCAAATGCCTCCTCCCACCCCTCTTCCCACGGCACTGTAAGCTCCACTAGGATGATCTTCTTTCCTTCTGTGGGGAAAAGGACTGCATCGGGTCTTAAGGTAGTATGGACGACATCTGGGAACTGAAGCCTTATCTTCAAGTCTACCCTAAGCTCCCATGCTTGGGCAGACTGCAGGAGGCTAACCCTGGATTTATTGGGCCCTGGTGGCTTTGTCCCCTCCTTGACAAATGTTATACCAGATGGCAGCTTGCTCTTATGTTGCCATTTCCTGGTCCTCTCCTGCTCTAGGATGTCAGCTAGCACAGTCAGTACTTTGTCATGGCGCCATCTGTATCTGCCCTGGGCAAGCGCGGTCTTATATCCTGACAAGATGTGTGCCATCGTTCCCTTTTGCCCGCAGAGCTTGCATATTGGGTCGTCCCTCGTCCCTCATCCCCCATCTGTGTAGATTCACAGGGGTTGGAAGGGTGTCATAGACGGCCCTAAGCAAGCAGGAGATCCAATATGGCTGGAGCCTCCAAAGGTCAGCCCATGTCACCTTCCTCTTGGGAAGATCCCACCTTGTCCAGGCTCCCTGGGATCCTAGCCCCGCAACCTTTGCCTTCCTCCGCTCTTCTTCTAGGCCCCTTACTTCAGCCTGGACCATGGCTCTCCTCTCCACAGGATTGGCTTTCTCCCACTCTTGGAAGTGGGTCATTCCCAGGCCTTGCCTTCCCATGCATGGTGCTCCGATGATGTCTTTGAGCTTTAAGGTCCCTTCTGCTAGGGCCAGAGATGCTGAGGCCTCCCACTTTAATCCTGAACTGGTTTTTATACCAGCTTCTCTGACCTTGCTGTCTCTTGAGTCCCGAAAGGTCATGGCCACCCTGCACTTTGCTACTTGGAACTCCTCAACCAGGGAAGAGAGGGGTAGTTGTAATTGCCCAGATCTGATGTACAGCCTGGAGGGATTCCCAGCCACCTTTTGAGGTGTGAGTTGATCTTACGTTCCACTCCTTCCACTGCTGTAAGTGGGACCTCATACACTGTCATCAGCCACATCAGTCTGGGGAGCAGGCCATGTTGATAAAGCCATGCTTTAACCTTCCCTGGGAGTCCTAATTTATCAATTTTCTTCAGCCAACCCTCTGCTTGCTTCTCAGTGCTGCGGACATTGTTGTGGTCCCTTAATGACTCATCGTACCACTTTACCAGATACTTGATGGGATTGTCCTTGATGGAAGGGATGATCTCGCCTTGTATGACAAGATTGTACTTGAAGGAGATGTTACCCTTCCTGATGACCAAGCTCCTTGATTTTCTTGGCTTAAAAGTCATTCTGGACCATTTTGCCGCCTCATAAAGCTTTGTTAGAACCCACCTAGCCTGTACATGGGATGATGTTGTGATTGTAAGGTCATCCATATAACCCCTGATAGCTGGTTGCCAGATCCCTGAGTCCATCATTGGGCCTCTGGTTTCCTTTTCTCCTGCTTTGATGATGAGGTTCATGCCCATGATGAACAGGGTGGGGGAGACTGTAAATCCTGTGACAATCCCTCTCTCGAGGTGCTGCCACTGTGTGATGTAGTCCTTCGTTTTAAACGGAGCTTGATTCCATCCAGGTAATATATTACGATTAGATTACCTATCTGGGACATTCTTGGTTATCTTGTTATGTAAGGAGGATGTACTGACGATGTTGTGAGTTGGTAATGGAATGGTAATGGAAATACGTGCATACAACGTTGCCAGCAAGTCATAAAATTACCAAAAAGTACGAATACAATACATAACTGTTACATAGTGTGCTAGCTGTGCTATCATCGATGTTTGAGGCTTAGACCTTTAGAATGATATATAGTTTGTCAAGATTAATTATGTCCCTTTTCATTAAATCTATTCATAAACATTGACACGTGCAAACAAAGAGCGTTTAGTGCGCTGGCATTCTGGTGCGGGTTCACAGGTTAAATGCTAATAAAGTGGGGGTATATATGCTTTTATCAGTGTTTTATGATAAACGTGACTCAATATAACATTGCGACTACAGCAAAAAAGGTTTTACTGTTCTAAAAACACAGATTTGTGAGCATTATTGGAACTGAAGAGGTTAGAATACACCAAAACACACGTGCTGCTTCAAGTCAGATTGTGATCGATCTGCGCAGCGCTGCGTTAAGTCGAACAGACCTATAGAGTGGTGGAACTATGATGCCACTTTGTAGGCAAAAACCTGGAAGTGAGTTAGCATTTTAGCACTTCCAGGTTCCATCGTCTCAGAGTCAATGTTTTTTTTTTTGAATGGGAGTTTTGTTAAATCCCCTAAAATAAGGTCCGTGGTTCACACAAGCTCAAGATACTTCCACGTTTTATTCTACGACATAAAACACACCAGTTACACTCCACTCATGATTTTTTTAAACTGTTACGTTTATTAAAAAAGACGGTTGCTAACAAGTTGCTAAATGGGACTACAGGCACTGTTGGAGACATTAAACTTAATCACGCTGAACAGTTTAATCAATTTACAGTATTTTCCAATTGTAGAATAATTTATAGTACAATTAATTGTAGAATAATCAATAAATAGTTTCCCGCATTTTATATTGTTGTTCGACAATGTTTTTTTTGCTTTGCCCCGAAATGCAACACAAGTCTTCAGATGGAAGAAGCTCGTTTTATCGCTTTCCTACTGATACAGAGACTCGTGTCCATGTAAACACCACATTTACTGGCTTAGTAACGGTTAAAGTGAAACTTTAACGATGCATAGTGCTTAAAGCCATGTTAAAATTAAATGTTTATGGCCATGTTTACGGCCGGTGGCAAATTCGGCAGCCCACCGGTGTTTTGCTCATTGTTATTCCAGTGGACCACCAGCGGCCGCCGCCGCTTTTCCGACAGCGGTCCGCTGATGAGCCACTGGTTTATAATTACTGTTTGCTGGCGGTCCACGGTCGGTCCGTGGTTCATAATCAGTTCGATTACGCTAACCAAAATGTCCTTGCACACAATAATGGATAAAAAACAATGTACAATCACAATTGTACATTTATTTTCAGTGAACAGATTAAATATACAAATGCATTTACAGTATATTTGTTAGATGGTTTTATCCAATGTGACTTTGAAATAAAAGCATTCAGTTCACATATTTGTACCGCAGTATCAGATGGTTTTATCCAATGTGACTTTTAAAGAAGCATTCAGTTCACATATTTGTACCTGTACAAAAGTCAACCACAAAATCAACCATGGTTTGGTTTTACTACAATAACCAACCATTGTTTAACTATGATTGTTGTAGTAAATCCACAGTAACTACCATAACCATGGTCTTACTACAGCATAGCAGTAAACTATAGTAACAACAAATTTTACCATGGTTTCTAAAACTATGCTTACCACAGTTTTACACCAGCATTACTAAAATATTACTATAGTAGAAGTATGATATCAAAACCTTAGCTTGAGAAAAAAAACCTGATTACTACAGTCATGGTTACTAGTTTTACCACAGTAAAAACATGGTTAACTCTAGTAAGAGTACAGTTCTTTTCACAATCAAAGCAGCTTTAGAAAATGCATGTTTCAAGGTTACAATCAAAAAATATCCTTTAAACAGCCAGAGGTGACTGTGACTCACTGGGGAGCATCTTCTGGGAACAAATTAATGTAGATATGTCAATAACTCTAAGATAATACAAGTTATGTGTTCAAAGTAGTGGTGCAACAGATCACAAACCTCACGGTTCGGATCATATTACAGATTTTGAGTCACGGATTGCATCATTTTCGGATCAGCAAAAAAAAAAAAATTAGTGAAAGCTTACTTTAAGTACTTCTATACCACAGCAACAACTACTAGCTTAACTAATAAAGTTAGTAATAAAACAAGAACAATTACACAAATTACAAGCATAGATGAATACAACAAAACACAGTTACAAATAAAGTCAGTAACAGTAGCATTCAGGTGCAGAAATTTAATAATTAAGTGTAAAATAGCACATTATTGCTCACTGCACAAGTTAAATACAGATCTTTGTTAGAGCTGTGGTGTTATTTGAATAGCAGACAGAAACGGGTATTTATTGGCTGCTGTCGCTTTAAGACCAAATGCACAGCACTAATACTGACACACATCCGTTTTTTTCACAGCTGTTTACATTAACTTAAAGGGGGCATAACACACACAGTTTCACCCAATCTAATGTTAATCTTGAGTACCTATAGAGTAGTACTGCATCCTTCATATCTCCAAAAAGTCTTTAGTTTTATCATATTTATAAAAGAAATATACAGCTTTACGATTATCTCCAGTCCCATGCGCTGCCGCCGGATGAAGCGCATTGATGGGCGCGATCTCGCTCTCGCTCTGGTCGATGTGTGCATGGGTGCATTCTTCCGGGAGAAATGCCCATATAAGGAGTTCCACCCGTGTTTACGTCATTAAGTAAACTCTCAGACACTTGTACGAACCCGGAAGTAAGATTCTTGGCACAGAAATACGCTGTCATACGTCCAAATTGTTTTTTGAAACTGTGTCAATTATTAGCATGAGAACTCTTTAACAGTGTAAACAACTCTGAATGCATGAAACAGCATTGTACCCCCCCTTTAAGGTAAACAAAGCTCTTGGAATGGGTTATTTCACGAGGGCCCCTCCAGTATTTTCAAGTCATCAGTAATTCCTGGGTTGTGCTGCACAAAGGCAAATTCCCTGGAATTTTTTTTCAGATGGCATAACACACACAGTTTCACCCAATCTAATGTTAATCTTGAGTACCTATAGAGTAGTACTGCATCCTTCATATCTCCAAAAAGTCTTTAGTTTTATCATATTTATAAAAGAAAAATACAGCTTTACGATTCTCTACGGAAAAATCCAAGCTCCTGGAGGCGCGCCGTGGGCGGAGCTAAAGAGTGACGAGCACTTGAGCGCCAAATGCCAACAAAACAGACATTTGATGCCGTTTCACTTACCGTCTGCAGTTCTGAATCATAACCGGGATCTTTTATAGCTGGGACCGCTCCATCTTTCAGTATCAAACGATGTGCAAATCCAGCGTCGAACTGGGCCTTGTTTATAAAACGTTCGTCAACAAACACACTTGTGAAACTCCGTTGCTGCCCCGGAAAAACAAACTGTATCCACTGTTTACATAACGCTGGGTTCTTTAGGAAGCTGAACAAAGTCATCTTTCCCTTACAACCAAAAACACACTTCTTTGGAGACATTCTTCCTGACCGAGTCCCGTGCAGCGCTGCCGCCGGATGAAGCGCATTGATGGGCGCGATCTCGCTCTCGCTCTGGTCGATGTGTGCATGGGTGCGCTCTTCTGGGAGAAATGCCCATATAAGGAGTTCCACCCTCGTCTACGTCATGAAGAGCCGATCGAAAAAAACTCTCTGAAACTTGTACGAACCCGGAAGTAAGATTTTTAGCACGGACATACATCCAAATTGTTTTTTGAAACTTTGTCCATGCTTAGCATGAGAATCCAACTCTTTAACAATGTAAACAACTCTAAATGCATGAAACAGCATTGTACCCCCCCACCAAGACATAACCGACTGTGTTTACTAGAATACTTGCCAAAACAGGTATTTTAACATAACTCTGTGTGTATGTGAAAAATAGGGTTGCCACATTCAGCGAGGCAAAATAAGGGACACCCATTCACGACCCAAAAAACCCCCCAAGGACACAAATAATCAGTGAGGAACTCAAAGCTCAACAATAAACCATGAGAAAACATGCTCAAGTATGTAAACTTGCAGCAGAACATATTAATATTGTTATTTTAAATTTGATTATTTATAATTATTATTATTATTAGTCTTTTTTTGACAGTTCTGCAGCTGTAACCTGGATGGGATGAATTTTAATTATTTATTTATTTATTTTTATTTGCTTGAATTAGGACTACATTATTATGTAATTATTTGTCCCATTTTTATCTAAACAATTTAGCATTTTTTTTTACTTTTTAAAATGCCAAATTGTATATGAATATATGATTATTTATTATGTATATTTATGATTAATATCAATGATAAATTAATAAATAGGGTCTAACATTAATTATAATATATTAATTTATGTCTAATCATGTCTAAAAATATAATAATTATGTCTAATAAGCTCTGATAATGTATGGAATATTATATTAACAGACTATCCATATTTTAATAAAACAACAGGCCTATACCTTTAGAAGCACAGATGTGTCTGTCACTTTAAAGGTATGGTTCACACAAAAATTAAATAAAGTTCTTTCTTCTGTTGAACACAAAGAAGATACTTTGATAATATATATATTTTTTTACCTTACTATGGAAGTTACAACCAGCAGCTGTTTAGTTGATACATTCTTCAGAGTCATTGGGGACCAGAAACTGTTTGGTTACCTACATTATTTACATTTACATTTAGCAGATTAACTGGCTGTTTTTTGTAACTCATGTGTTTTTAACGTAAACTTGTGTGTGAATGAGAATTAGTTTAGTACTCACATGCTGTGTGGTGGCCGCTTTCTGTCCCTGTGCTTCGGATGTGTGCTCTCAGAAAACTGAAGTTTAAACTAATTTGGTTTAAAACGCATGATTTCAGCGCGATAAACATGATAATCAGAACCAAAACAGATGGTTTTAGCAGGTCCGAGTTGAAAGGCGCAGCTCTATTCTGGAAAAGGAGGCGGGGAGCAGCAGCTCATTTGCATTTAAAGACACAGGCC
>NW_015544131.1:129156-129475 GCF_001515605.1 Sinocyclocheilus anshuiensis | reverse complement strand
ATATCAGAAGTTTAAACTCATATGGTTTAAAACGCATGATTTCAGCACGATAAACATGATAATCAGAACCCAAACATATGTTTTTTAGCAGGTACGAGCTGTAATGGGGCAGCTCTACTCTATAAAAGAGGGCGGAGAGCAGCAGCTTATTTGCATTTAAAGAGACAGGCACGAAAATAGCATGTTTCTGCTTCCACTTCAAATAGGCATTTTCAAAATGATATAATAAATGATCTGTTGAGTATTTTGAACTGAAATTTCACAGACACATTCTGGGGATACCAGAGACTTATATTACATATGGTAAAAAGGGGCATCA
>NW_015544131.1:125641-128056 GCF_001515605.1 Sinocyclocheilus anshuiensis | reverse complement strand
CGTTTATGTCACGTACGTTAAGCGAACTATACGAACTCCTGGGCATTAAATCGATTCGCACCAGTGTCTATCACCCACAAACAGATGGCTTGGTGGAACGATTTAATCGCACGTTAAAATCCATGGTTCGTAAGTTTGTTAAGGAAGACGCCAAAAATTGGGATAAATGGCTCGAGCCCCTGTTGTTCGCGGTGCGGGAGGTTCCACAAGCCTCCACGGGGTTTTCCCCATTCGAGCTTCTCTATGGTCGTCAACCCCGCGAGGGTGCTTGACGTCATTAGAGAGGATTGGGAGGAGGGGTCTTCAAACAGCCATAGTGAAATTCAGTATGTCATGGACCTCCGAACAAAACTCCACACTCTGGGGCGGCTGTCTATGGAGAATTTGCTCCAGGCTCAGGACAGACCAAGTCGGCTATACAATAGGGGTACGCAAGCTCGGCAATTTACACCGGGAGAGAAAGTGCTTGTATTACTTCCAACGTCTAGTTCTAAATTACTCTCGAAGTGGCAAGGACCTTTTGTGGTTACACGGCGAGTGGGGGATCTCGATTATGAGGTAAGGCGAACGGACAGAGGTAATTCATGTCAAGTTTATCATCTCAATCTTTTAAAACTTTGGAATGAGGTGACCTCGGTTGAGTTAGCAGCGGCCGTTTCGGCAGAGGAAAGTCTCGGACCGGAAGCGGCTGTCAAAACCAATCTGCTCGCTCTGGTCCCCGGGGGAGATCACCTCTATCGTTTACCGGAGCACAAGAAAAAAGTGGTACAGGATGAATTAATGGCCATGCTATGGTTGGGAGTAATAGAAGAATCGCATAGCGACTGGGCAAGCCCGATAGTTTTAGTGCCTAAAACGGATGGCTCCGTCCGTTTCTGTGCTGATTACAGAAAGGTGAATGAGGTGTCGAAATTCAATGCTTATCCAATGCCCCGGGTTGACGAGCTGCTTGATCGGTTAGGTTCGGCTCGCTTTTATTCGAAAGGGTATTGGCAGATCCACTTATCGCCATTATCCAAGGAAAAAACAGCCTTCACCACGCCGTTCGGGTTACACCAATTTGTTACTCTTCCGTTCGGCTTGTTCGGGGCTCCCGCCACCTTTCAGCGTCTCATGGACAAGATCCTCCGGCCACATAGCGCGTACGCCGCTGCCTATCTCGACGACATCATTATACACAGTAATGCGTGCGTCCCCAAATTAATAAGACGGCAGCGGTTGCAACTTGCCCGAGACCTAAGACCAAAAAGGAGGTGAGAGTTCCTAGGGCTGGCGGGATATTATAGAAGGTTTGTGCCTAATTATTCGGACCTCACCAGCCCGCTGACTGATCTCACTAAAAAGGAAGCACCAGATCCGTTCCAGTGGACGGAGCTGTGCCAACAGGCCCTAACCAAAGTAAAGGCTGCCCTGTGTGGCGGGCCGCTCTTACACTCTCCTAACTTTGAGCTCCCTTTCTTGTTGCAGACAGACGCGTCGGACGGGGCTGGGTGCAGTCCTGTCCCAGGTGGTCGGAGGAGAGGAGCGGCCGGTGCTGTATCCGAGTCGAAAGCTCTCAAAGAGAGAGACCAGATACAGCACCATTGAAAAAGAGTGTTTGGCCATTCGGTGGGAAGGCGAAAGGCTGCAGCGTGAGAAAGGGTTTGGAGACGAGCGGTGATAAGGAGGTCAAGTGAATAATGATTAACACCTGTTTGTAATTCCAGTGATTGGGGAGAGACGAGAGATAAGCGGCCCGCAGACAACTCTACCTCTCATTCCATCCTGATGATCCAACGATAGCTGCTCGCATCTCAGCATGTCTAACAGATATTTCTTGCTGGATGAAGAACCATCACCTTCAACTCAACCTTGCCAAGATAGAATTGCTTGTGGTTTCAGCCAGCCCAACACGTCATCACAATTTCTGCATCCAGCTAAGTGCATCGACCATAACACCTTCTAGGTCAGCCAAGAACCTTGAAGTTGTGATTGATGATCAGCTGAATTTCACAGATCACTGTGGCGAGTGGGGCGTGGGAAGGCGAAAGGCTGCAGCGGGAGAAAGGGTTTGGAGACGAGCGGTGATAAGGAGGTCAAGTGAATAATGATTAACACCTGTCTGTAATTCCAGTGATTGGGGGAGAGATGAGAGATAAGCGCCCGCAGACCTGGGAGAGGGACTGTATCCAAGGGAGAGAGAGTCGGAGCAGTGTGCGTCCGTATGCAAGACTGTGGAGGCAGAGAGCCGAGCAGCACTTTATTTTTGTTCTATTTTGTTTTGGGGGAAAATAAAGAGGTTTACCCACCATCCCTGACTTCCTCGTCCTTCTTCCCGAACTACAAACTGTATTACAATGAGCATTTGCCCACTCAAGTCGGTTACGACGACGAACTGCAGTCAGGTCGAGACCCCGATGAGGACGACGAGCATGC
>NW_015544131.1:118644-124879 GCF_001515605.1 Sinocyclocheilus anshuiensis | reverse complement strand
TTATGGTAGAGAAATGAACATTCAATTTACGGGCAACAGCTCTGGTGGACATTCCTGCAGTCAGCATGCCAATTGCACGCTCCCTCAAAACTTGCGACATCTGTGGCATTGTGCTGTGTGATAAAACTGCACATTTTAGAGTGGCCTTTTATTGTGGCCAGCCTAAGGCACACCTGTGCAATAATCATGCTGTCTAATCAGCATCTTGATATGCCACACCTGTGAGGTGGATGGATTATCTCGGCAAAGGAGAAGTGCTCACTAACACAGATTTAGACAGATTTGTGAACAATATTTGAGAGAAATAGGCCTTTTGTGTACATAGAAAAAGTCTTAGATCTTTGAGTTCAGCTCATGAAAAATGGGGGCAAAAACAAAAGTGTTGCGTTTATAATTTTGTTCAGTGTATATACATTCAGCCTGTCTGCAGTTTTTGTCTGGCCAAAAAAGGACCGAATTTGCATGCTCTGCTGTAAATTTTGACCGGTTGTTGAAAAACAAGCTTATGTGGATTCTATAAATTTAAACAATTTGGATAAGGTGTCTAGAATTATTTATGGAGCAGATAAAATGCATATGATCATTTATTAATCAGTTATCATTTTGACTTAAGCCTTATCTTTATTTAAAGGCTGAAATGTGAGGCTTACCATTTTCTGAAACCTTTTCATCGTTTTATTTGAACATTTCGTACATGTTATTAGATAAACTGTTGTCAGTCATGTTGTCATTTAAAATCCAGACATCATTGGTAATGTTGCTGTTTTAGTGTTTATGCAAACAAAAAGTCATTTTATTTGTTGTTTGTTGATTTTAAATATAAAACTTGGTGAAAGGATTTATGTGTCAGTACTTTTTGAACATTTCCAGCACATTTTAACAATTTAACCATGATAATACTGATAACCGTGATTATTTCGGTCACTATAATCGTGATAAGAAATTTTCATAACGTTACATCTCTAAAAATATGCGACACTGTTTGGTCAAAAGAATATTTTGTGAAGCAGTCAAGAGCAAGTCAACTAGATATGCATGAGCAGAATTTATTGTTTACAAAAACTGCATACGTTACACATTATGCAATGCCTCAAAGAATATGTGATTACATGCGTTTATCAGGCACAGATTGCGTAGATAGCCTAATGTGTTTGCTGGGCAAAAATAATAAAAGCTCAATGAAAGTTATGTAGAGAAAATCATTCACTAATAACACATCACAGTTTGATTACTGATGTAAGCAATTCCTGGAAAAAGAAAAGTACTTATTTCTTTTTGGGCAGACAGAAGGGATCCACAACTTTATTCTCCACACATTTCCGGCATTCCATCACATTACTGTTTCTCATACACCGATAAAGAGGCACTATCGCATCAATGTTTTGAAATTCTGTTTGGAGATCCTTGTCCTTGTCCTTCTGCCAGATGTCTTGGAAGACAAAGGCATTCATTTGGCCTTTTCTTTTATTTATCCAATTTCTAAGGCCTTCCAGAATATTGTCTGCACTCTGAAGGCATGTTTTCACACAAGGTGAGTTGTATGAATAGAACACTACACAGCTTTGGTCTCTTGCCTTTGCTAGAAGTTTGTCCATGAGAGAGTTACCTATAGGATAGAGCAGAACATGCTCAGAATGTTCTGTTGTTTTCTCATCTTTTTTAACTGGCCGTGAAGCAATGACATTTTTTGGCTTTGTGCAAAATTCACATTTGGCACCGTTATTGAGAAGGTTTTTCACTTGTGCTGCTTGAAACTTGTCAAACTCATTCTCGATATTAGCATGTTTATCTGTACAATGAGCTGGTGGGACATAGATTGATAATGCATACTGAGCATTAGCTCCTTGTCCGGTCTTTGGCTGGACACTGAAAGACATAAAACAGCATGAGGTTATTGTAATTATCATAAAACATTGTATTTGTCTTGTTTCAAGTGCATTTTGTCTTTCAAACTACATGCACAGTTCAAACTGAATATATTGATTAATTCATCGACTTCATGCACAAATGTACCTACTTGTCATAAAAATACTGGGTCATTTTAGCAAGACACACAGTGTTCACACCCTGAATGCCTTGAACACACAGATGAAGCAGGCAGAGGAAGATGACGAGACCCCTCAGTGGTACCACAGACACCTAAAGTGAAAACATCACTCATTTCAGCACAAAACTTGACTTAAATTCATGATCTGAAGAACCGGAGTGTTTAAGGGTGTACTCACACTAGGAATGTTTGCCACAAACCAAGTCCAAGCACAACTGTCCCCCCTCCCTACCAGTAGCGACCATAAATTTTGTCAGGGCAGATTATTGGTTATAGCACTAGTTTATCAAAAACGTTTTGTAAGCTTTATATTCTAATCACTGAACACATGCAGAACACTTTTGGCAGAGGTTGCTTTATTCAGTCTGATGGTAACAGACTTTAAATCCAACGACACGCAAAAGTTCTACCTTAGAAAAATAATTGCCTTAAAGGGATAATTGACCCAAACATGAAAATTCTGTCATCATTTCCTCACCCTCAAGTTGTTCCAAACTTGTATAAGTGTCTTTGTTCTGCTGAACACAAAGAAAGATTTTTGGAAGATTTTTGTTGGTAACCAAACAGATCTCAGCCACCAATTGACTTCCATAGTATTTATTTTTCCTACTATGGTAGTGAATGGTGGGCAAGATCTGTTTGGTTACTGACATTCTTCCAAATATCTCCCTCTGTGTTCAGCAGAACAAAGGAATTTGAAAGAAAACAAAAATTTAGTTGTTATAGTTTGTGTTTGCCTTATAAATGACAGTACACATTTCTGGTTTCAAACAAGTTTTTGACAGATTCCTCCTAACACATTTGCGTTTTCTCTCATGGTGGGTGGTCAAATAAATTTGTTAAGCATTATTAATAATTAGTATTAATGTAAACAGTCAGAGCCAGTCCTGACCTCTCTTGGGGCCCTAAGCAAAAGTTTGCTAAGGAGCTCCCCTACTGGTCCCCTCAGATGTTACTGCTGGAAAGTGCGTTTCATTTTGTGTACGTGTGACGTGGTTGTCTTTTCCTTGCTGCAATTTACACTGTTGCCCTTTGGCATTTATCAAGCATAATAAATAGTTGAATTTCACTGTCATGCTTGTCTTACCAAATGTGGTCTCAGCAATAAACTGTCCATCCTTTTTTGATTGGGCTGGCTATGAAGAGTTGCCAGATATTGCCACGAAAAACAAACAAAAGCAGTCCTCCAAAATGCACAGAATTAAATTCAAATCTTGTGTTTTGCAATAGGATAAAAAAAATAGCAAAACACAATCTTCATAATCCCAATTTATTAACACCCTTATTACTTTATTAAGGGGTCACATTAAATAAGCCTATTAAAAACAAGTCCAACAACGCTTATAATAACTAATTCTGGCAACATGGTGGAGGGGAGGCTACACATGATGTGTAGGGGTGTAACAATACATAATTATATTGAGGCTTGTCGAGGTACAAAACTGCGATGATGTGTATTGGTATGATTCGTGATATAGAGTTAAGGCGGGCATACACGGTGCGATTTTTGCTGTCGTACGAGCTCACAGGCGATTTTTTTCTCTCGGGAGAAAATCGCAGATGTTCGCATGGTCGCGGCTTGTACCGTGTGAGAAGAATTACGGGCTGATCTGAGATGTTACGAGCACCTCCCGTCCTCCCGATAATGCTGTCGGTTTAAATTCATGCCGTATGTGCGGTTGAACGAGACGATTTGGCGATCCATCTGAAGTTGACCAATCAGAAGATGACAAAAACCATATAGTCTATAATAATTTTAGTTTCATAATACAGTTCTATTTTTTATTTGTTATTCCGAATGTGCCAAATTTGCAGTTCAGCTTTATGAATGAATACCTGTATGCCTGTTGTATTTCCAGCAAAACGAGCAGAAATTCAGAAATGGCCTCCCTCGAGTTCTTTATGAAGGACAGAAAGTCCATGCTTTTCTCTGCTTTTCAGCCATTCTCTTTGCCATGTACTTTTGTCTTCGTTTTTTTTTGGACGTCACAAGCCGCCTGCCACAAAGAAAACTATTTCGTCCTCAGAATCCATATTTCTATGAATGGCGCGAAACGTAATGCTTACGTCAGAGTTTGTAAAATCGTAGTAAATTCGTGTCGTGTGTGACTGCCTCCGTATGATTTTCGGATAAACTCAATCGTGACATGTGCCAGAGCTCACGACGTTCCGACCTTCAGAATCGCACTTTAGTGTTGTTCAAGACTCGGCTTACCGTTTTTGTCTGGTATAATTCACCCAAAAAATTATGTACTCACCCTCCAGTTGAAAGATCCCAAAATGTCATTAAGGCATTGTAAAAAATAATCAGATGTGAGCTAAAAGACAAATCCATGACTTCTGAAGAAGATCAAAGGCTTTGTATGATGAACGGATTTACACCACACTTATAAACGAACGTTCAAATGAGCACGAGAACATCATGACAGTAAAAATGGAGACATATTTGCTCTCCTAGGTTCACAAAACGGTCGTCCATAAAATGCATTGCTGTTCTGTTGTAAGTGATCTTAAAGATTCCTAAATGCATCTACTTTCAGAAGGCCAAATAAAGTGCTTTTGCTTTCGCCTAGAAACACACAGCGTCTCCCTGACATGGCTGCTTCAACACTAACTGCGGTTACTGAAACCACGCCTTCTTTCTTTGCGTGCACATTTGGGCGCATTATGCTAATATTTCCACATAGTGAGGTAGATATGTGGGGGCGTGTTAGAACGAGCTGTTTTAGGGGGGCGTGGCAGAGTCTTAACTTTGATAAAGTATATCTCTTTGGTTTTGAGACTTTAGTCTTTGCAACTTCAGGGATCTTATCTATGCACAATCAGCTTGTAACACTCCAAAGAGAAAGGAAAACTTGAAATCGCATCATATGACCCCTTTAAGATTGGCTGTGATGTGTGCCCTCCATGGTACCACTGTGACTGCGCAAGCACAGTAATGGAAGTCACCAGTTACTTGTGCCCAGCTTGCAAAAAAATAACTTCATTTTCAAGTGTTGAGAAGTTTTGTTTATTTATTTGTTTTATTTATTGTATATTTCTGTAAACCTATTAGAGGTATTGTTCTCTGTATTATGCGTTTCTGACCAGCTCATCGGACATCATAATACAAAAGAGAGATGGACACCAACTTTGCAGATGATTGCATTTTTATGTAGCTGAAACATGTAGATAACAGGGTGACCAGTGATCAATGCAACGACATTTTCATTCAGTGGAAGCAAATAAAAACCTTCCTGAATGATTTCACACTTAGGCATTTTACATGCATTTATGTATTTTATCACCAAAATTCAGTTAAACATAAAGTGTGCCTCATCAAATTACAAAGTTGTATATAGATAGATGTTGGGACAAACACCAACTGATTTGCCCACTTCAGTTGGCAGCCAGTGATCTTATATCAGTCAGAATGAAATCAGTGATAAATGTACTGGCCGCAGAGTTAAGAATAATCTATGTAGGCTACAGAATTAGGTAGAACTTATTGCACATAGTAGGCTATTATTGGACTGCGTATAGTAGTAATAAACACTGCACAATGGGAATAAATGTAATAATATAAAAAAAAACATTTTTTAATAAATGTAATATTTTTAAATAAATCATATTTTAAATAATAATAACAGTTTAAACTAACAAATTATGTACTTTACATTATATTTTAATTAGTGCTGTCAAACGATTAATCGCATCCAAAATAAAAGTTTTTGTTTACATATGTGTGTATTGTGTATATTTATGTATATAAAAATACACACACATACAGCATATATTTTGAAAATATTTACATGTATTTAATAATAAGTATCGCTTTTTATTTCTCCTCTTTCCTACTACTTGTTTCACTTCTGTTTCAGTTTTTATAACCATTTCTTACTATGTGTAAGTAAGTTGTTGTTTTTTAGCATGTAAGTTTGGCTGTGTTATTTTTTAGGATTACTGATAAACGTTTGATTTGTATTATTTGTATTTGTTATTTATTTTAATTTGAGTTAAATTATGTCTGAATTTATTATGCATGTATAGGTCTTTTTATTAAGTTTTAGTTTTATTTAATTTGAGCTATTTTAATACTTCAACAAACTACATGGAAATGAAATAATATATATATATTGAATTTATAAATGTGTATGTATGTATATGTGTATATATATATATATATGTGTGTGTGTGTGTGTGTGTGTG
>NW_015544131.1:98696-118496 GCF_001515605.1 Sinocyclocheilus anshuiensis | reverse complement strand
TTTCTTTATTTTTAAAATGTGTATAAGTAGTATTTATAAAGTTTTAGCTTTTAGTTTTGGATCTGTTTTTAGTTGTTTTAATACTACAATTGATTGCTTCTGTTGTCCTCATTTGTAAGTCGCTTTGGATAAAAGCGTCTGCTAAATGACTAAATAAATAAATAAATATTTACATGTATATATTTATGTACATATAATTTATATCATATATAAATGTATTTAATATATAAACAACCTATTTTTCTTAAATATATACATGCATGTGTGCCTTTAACACTATGTTTTGCCTTCATGCAAGCACGGGTATTTATTTCATGAAATGCAAATCTAGTTACCTTTGTTATTGATTATGTATAACCAGTGTTGGGGAAAGTTACTTTTAAAAGTAATGCAATACAATATTGTGTTACTCCCTAAAAAGTAACTAATTGTGTTGCTTGGTTGCTTTTTATGGAAAGTAATGTGTTATGTTACTTTTGCATTACTTTTGCGTTACTTATTATGGTTGAACTGGATCATCGAAGGTCAGAAGCAAAGACATTGGTTAATAGAATGGGATTAAATACATAAAGGATATTTGTGTTGTTTAACATTTAATTATTGCAGGTTTGCATCATATTCTGAGTTGCATTATTTTTATTCATTTTGATTAATACTGAATCTGTGTTTTTTTTTGTGTGTGGGTGAGATGAATTAATGCATATTCATATTTATTTTAGAACTACAGTAACATCTTCTGATTTCTCTCAACATGGGGACAGGAGAGCTGTCAATCAATAAATTGGAAAAAAAAGTAACGCGTTACTTATTTGAAAAATTAATTCAGATATTCTCTTGAAAATTAAAAAGTAATGCATTACTTTACTAGTTACTTGTAAAAAAGTAATCTGATTATGTAACTCGCGTTACTTGTAATGCGTTATCCCCAACACTGTTTATATATACATAATATACACCGTACACACACATATATTATGTAAACAAAAACTTATTTTGGATGCGATTAATCGTTTGACAGCACTAATTTTAATCTAAGCTTATTCCACCAACATGCAGGTCATAATATCCTGTATTGCTTAAACTGTCGAAGCCTGCAGTAATCAACGGTTTTTAGAAAACACTGTTTATGAACATCTCTGTAAACAAACTAAAAATAAAACAGCCGCACCGACATCATCCGCTGATTCGGCACAACACCGCGAGTTTTCCTCGGTGGCCAATGTGGCCGGTCCACTCGGTACACAGATTCATATGATGAAAACCATAATACTGCATATCTTTTCAACGCGGATGGATTGAGAGAAGTGAGCATGCGGGTGGCAGAGCCTGTGTCCCTGAGGCTTGTCTATGTCGAATGATATCTGAAAGCATGAGTGTACTGTGCAAGAAAAGTTTACTTCGTTTCAGTGACAGTACTACATTAAAGTACTGTATATAACAGCTGTAGTCCTGATAATGCCAAATGTCTGATTTTACCAATACAAATGCTCCTACATAATTTATCTCTATGTATTTAGTCAGTGACAGAGTGTAAAACATAAGGGTCCAACAAATTTTAGCTTCAGAATCATTCATATTTTTATTCTGGTGTCACCACTGTCCTGTGACTGGGGACCAGAACCAAGTTCAAATCTATTCAAGTCCACCACCCAAGTCCATAACAAATTTAGCAAATTAACAGCACATTTTTTTTTTTAATTTACCATTTAGCCTATGGAAGTAGTAGTAATAATAATAACTTTATTTTGGCTTTAAATATTATGATATGATCGTATTGTGAGTTCATTATCGAGATATGTATCGTATTGTGACATGATTGTATTGTGACACCTCTAATAATGTGTTAAAACGAGTTACCAGAGTGTGAAGTCTTACCCTTATGATGACTTACCATTTTATGTGCTGCTCAGAATCAGAAGGTTCAGAGATGCTGTGTGAGTCTGCGGTGAAGCAGGAGTGATGAGGAACAGGACGCAGGTGGTTTTTATTCTAACACTTGACCAGCCCTCATCTTAAACACCAATTAAATGTACCCACGCTTGCATTACTGACTCTTTTAATAACGTCACTGAACGTCTTTGCATGTCTCACCATGTATGGTATGCTGCTGGACTTCCTCAAAATAGTCAATAAGTAACAGAATAACGAATAGTTCCTTCAAGAACTCCTAAGGGCTGTGCTGCTTAATCTTTTTTTATAACCTGTGCAACTTTTTTCAGGATTCTTTGATGAATTAAAATTATTATATATAATTTAAAAAAATGTAAAAATAGAAATCCTTTCTAACAGTAAATGTGGAGGAAATTTTATTTCTGCCTGAAATATTCATATTATTTGCTTCACTGTACTAAAGAGTGTTCTTTAGACTGTCTGTGAGTGCTTCAGTTTGCTTCAATATGCTTGAGTTTTTGATATTACATCACACACCTGCAGCACTTCTGCGAGCGGAGAAAAATATAATAAAACTAGGCTATATATATATAAATAGGCTATAAAATATAGGCTATAAAATTTTAAGAAAAACTGCAACAAGTAGCCTAGTATGCAAAATACTGTTAATTGAAAGGATTTGTTGTGGAGTGAGGGGAACTAAAATAGCCTAGCTATGTTTACAGTGTTTATTATAATGTTTGTAAACATTTCGTGTCGGCATTAGGCCTATTTCTGAATGAAAAACGTTTTTTCCCCCTTAAAAAACACATTTTGTTATACGCGTAGCGTATTTTAACCATGCAGCAAACCTTTTTAAATATTTTGATAAATTACTGAAAAAATAAATAATTAAATTACTTTTTAAAACGTTTAAATTATTGTATTAATCGGTCAAAATTATTATGGTCGGTTAACTGGTTAAAATGAACATCCCTAACAAAAATGTTATTTTAGTTTCTTAGACGTCCTGGCTACTTAGAAATGTATTTGCATTAAATTCTTAGAAATGCATCTGGAGGACATAGTTAGGCACCTTAAATGGACATATATGTTGAATATGCATTATGATTGGATGAGATCAAAGCATCCGCATTTGATGAAGGTATAAATGTTGAGTTTGGGTGAATCCTCGTTGTTGCAATCTACAGCCAACCCTGAATGACTGTATGAATGTAGACCTTTTCCTGCTGGAAAATAAATATTCAAAAGACTTTTGTCTCATACCTTTAATTGAAATGGAAAATTGCCACCATAATATACAATACTGTTTAAAATGTTGGGGTCAGTTATTGTTTTATTTCTGTTTTTATGTTTCTATGAAACATTCGCTACTTAAAAAGTTATTGAATTAAAATATTAAATATCCATATCTGCAAGACAAGGATAGGAGATTAAAAATTATCTTCCAAAACGTACTGACAGATTCTGGAAGATAAATTCTTCAAACAATGGTACAAGAGGATGTCATGCTGGTTAGGTCATAAGGTGAACTAGGAAAAAGGGTCTTGAAAGTAATTTCGTTCCCACTCTTGGGCACTACTTTTTCAATGCATTTTTGCATAGACAACACCCTTTTGGACTTTAGGTTAAAAGTTCTCTGCAAAATATCCTGCAGTTTTTTGTCACAATCCATAAATGTATATAATTGTGAATTGAAAAAAAAAAAAAAAACTAAAGTCTCACGCTGCTGGTTTTGCTTGTAACTTTATTTATATTCATGTTAGCAAAGCAACATATCTCTCAAACTGACATTTATACATGTACCTAAATATTTGAGACCAGTATTGGTGCATTGGTATACTCAAGTTAAAAAAAAAAAAAAAAAAAAGTTTCTCAATATAATGAGATACTAAGTCATAATTATGAGAAAGTTTATCATTATGACTTAAATATGATTCTGTTTCTCAACTGTGGTGGAAACGGGCTTCCATATGTAATAGCTCTGTTTGAAATTACAACAATTTTAATAAATTACAATTGAAGATTTAAAATGTTTTGTTAATTTCTGTAGTATACTCACTCAAAGCCTTTGATGGCAACATTCCTTCATCAGTCATCAATCTACTACATAATAGCACACATACATCACTCACTCAGATGTCTGTTTCATGTTGTCAGACTTGTGTTCCCATTGTGTTGTGTTTTCCTCCCCCAAGTTCTCCCTCGTGTTTCCTTATGCCCATATTTGGTTCTTCCTGTTTCCTGTTCCTATTATGTTTCATTAGTTCCAGGAGTTTCTCGGCATGTCGTGTATCTATAGTGTTTCCTGTTTTGAGTTCTCGGTCCAGTATTGTTTATGTCAACCTCCTCTGCTACGTGTGTTTTCATGGTTCCCTTGATGTTATTAAAGTCTCCTTGTTGATGTACTCCACATCTCCTCGTTCCTCGCTTTGCGCTCCTTCACAGTAGCGAACGTGACAGAATACCGGACCAGAAACAGTAAGCGGCGCCCCTTCTCCCGTGTTTTGGTTTTGTTTTGAACAGTCTTTAGTTTTCGCATTTTTTCCCTCCCGCGGCCATGAAAATAGCCACTCGTTTCATTGTTCTATCCCCTAAGGATTTCCCCTTCATCAAGTATGCCAGGGAGTTCTGCGGGCTCGCCACGGCGACGGCTTTAGATGACTCCCCCATCAACTACTTGTTCTGGCACGGGGCCAATTACCATCGCCCCGTGGACCTCCCAGACACCACGGGACTACGCCGGAGGGAAGGGATCCTCCGGTGTCTGGAGAGCGTCCTGCCCCGAGCCAGAACCAGCCCGCCGGACGATCAGCAGACAAGCCCGCCGGCCGTTCCTCAGGCAAGCCCACCGGCCGCGGCTCTCTCCAGCCCACCGGCAGCGGCATTCTCCAGCCCGCCGGCCGCACCGTTCTCCCTTACCCAAAAGAGGAGGATGAGGAGAAAAGGATGGCTCACGGCCCTCTTCCTCACCCGAGAGCGCCCTCCAGAGCTCGCTCCAGTGTTGGCTCCAGCCTGACACCAGCATCAAGATAGGGCTGCAGTACCCAAGGTTAGCTTACGGAGGGCTCCTGTTCTTCTGCTCCGCCATGGCTCCCCGAGCTCCCTGTTCCGCCATGGCCTCTGGAACTGCCTGCTCCGCCATGGTCTCTTAGTCTGCCTGCTCCGCCATGGCCTCCTAGTCTGCCTGCTGTGCCATGGCTTCCCGGCCTTCTAGTCTGCCTGCTCCGTCATGGCCTCCTAGTCTGCCTGCTCCGCCATGGCCTCCTAGTCTGCCTGCTCCGCCATGGCCTCCTAGTCTGCCTGCTCCGCCATGGCCTCCTAGTCTGCTGGATCCGCCAGGGGTCCCAGAACGGGCCCCTCAGGACAGACACGGGACAGCAGGCCTCCAGAGCGCCCTCCCCGTTGAATGTTGTGAGGAGCGAGGACGCGCCTTCCGGGAGGGGGGAGTAATGTCAGACTTGTGTTCCCATTGTGTTGTGTTTTCCTTCCCCAAGTTCTCCCTCATGTTTCCTTATGCCCATATTTGGTTCTTCCTGTTCCTATTATGTTTCATTAGTTCCAGGTGTTTCTCGTCATGTCATGTGTATTTATAGTGTTTTCCTGATTCCCTTGATGTTATTAAAGTCTCCTTGTTGATGTACTCCACGTCTCCTCGTTCCTCGCTCCGTGCTCCCTCTCAGTAGCGAACGTGATACATGTTGTGATGTGCTCATCTGCAATACTTATCAAAGATTTTCCTGTCAGATGTTAAATAGACATTTAGTAATCATCTTTAAGAGGTATATGGATTATGTAAATCCACTATGGAGACTGTTCGCTATACGTAATAAAACGTGTTTTTACAGAAAAATCACAAATATACTATATTATTTAGTGACTTTACACCTTCAGCAATTTTACAGTTTACTCTACAGTTGCTCAACAAATGTGATTTTAACACAAGGAAACGTGTTTTTGGTTTCTAATACTCACATTTGAAAACACCCTCGTCACTGTTCTCCACCCTGTTCGATGATGACGTATCCTCTCCCGTGGCCTCCTGGGGTAGAAAAGTGTCCATCGGATGCACACTTCTGAATCTGGGCTGAAGCAGTGGGACATCCTGGGATTTCTCATCTACTCTTTTATGAATACTGAGTTTTCGAACATACTTCTTTCTCAGGGTGTCCGCGGGTCCTTACAGAACAAATGAGCATGACAGCACACATAAACTCAGAAGAAACACACTGAGGTAAAAATTCAATGTTTAGTTTATTCATAACATGATATAGTTAAGTAACACCATGACAAGTGAGCTATTTTGCTCAATATTCTCGCGACGCAAAAAAACATTCAAAACACCTACAGAGTGCACGCATTACGTGAAGTCTAGTGCGCGTGCGCATTTAGAGTGCACTCTGCCTGATCACTGCATGATTCGGTCTATTAAAATACATTCAGAATTATCACAAATTCAAGACATGGGGGCAGAAAATGTGTATATTTATACCACTTCATCTAGTTAATCAAGTTCACATGGAAGAGTGCCTTTTTTTTTTTCCAAAAATGACCATATACAAATGTGATATTGATTTTTTACAACAGTTCAATAAACTAGAAGTTTTATTAAGAGACTTACGTTTTAGACACCATATTGCCTGTTTTTGCACTATTTCGGCAACAAAAATAATTCCAAACAAAGCCACGGCGCTGTTTTGCGTCTTTGAGCAACATGACGGTGTTTCGTTCCCGAATGAATCAACAGTTTAAATGATTCGGTTCAATCGCAATGACTCACTTAACAGTGACCTACTGCCACCTACTGGTGGTTTTAATTTCACATTTAAAGTATCTTTTAATTTTTTTAATTATTTCAAATATTAGTATTCAATGTTTTATGTTTAATATATCAAAACATTATTTATGCATTTGTAACTGCAGGTTAAATACATTCATGTTCTGCATTAAACAGTGTGTAAACACATCTAAATGCCAATTCAGGTGCAGCTTATGTCTGGATTGCAAAGATTAATTTTGTTAATACTGATTTCATTTGCTTGGTAACAGCCCAAATGTCTTATTATTCTAATTCACTGATTAAATGTAAGAATTTGACTCAAAAGATAATGCACACTTATAGAAAAATGGCTTTATAAAGGTAAAATGCCCTTTTATATATAACAATCTTATATATTTTGTTGATTGGGTGATGATGTCATATCCACATTACCATTGATTAACGTTTACCACTAGTAACATATTTGTACCCAAAAAACACTTAAAGCCTTAAGGCTTACAGCCTGAGTGTGTGCATTATATTTTGTACAACTGTGTGAATGGTCTATGCAGTTTTAGCGGTTAGGCTATTGTCCTGTCACCATATTACAGACAAATTAACTTTGTCCTTATTATCTGTTGAGTGTTTCAGTTAGGATATATATGCTTATGATTAACTGACCTTGGGATACAGGATAGATGGATTACTCTTTACCTTACTATTTTTAAAGTAACAATTTTCCATTAATGCTGATTTACATTCCACCAGGATCATGAACAAGGAAATGTCTACCACGAAATATTGCCTCTGCTCACGTCTATCATGACTCCAGTAGAGAACATATGCAGCAGAGGGATTTATGCATTTGTGCATATACTGTGTCATAAATTACTTACTCATTCACTTCAGTGACAATTATGCAGACATCAAGTTCATTAATGCCTAAACATAAAATTCTTAATGTTCAGTAATGTGGTTTAATCAGTGTAACTGGATACAATTGCAAAGTTGTGTTTGTATCGACATGTTTAAACATCATACACTTTAAAATCTTGCTAATTGCTTTTAAAGCCCTGAATGGTTAAGCTCCTCAGTACTTGAGCGAGGTCTTAGCGCATTATAGTCCTTCACGTCCGCTGCGTTCTCAAAACTCTGGCCATTTAATAATACCTAGAATATCAAAATCAACTGTGGGCGGCAGATCCTTTTCCTATTTAGTGCCCAAACTCTGGAATAATCTGCCTAACACCGTTCGGGAGGCAGACACACTCTGTCAGTTTAAATCTAGATTAAAGACCCATCTCTTTAACCTGGCTTACACATAACACACGAACACATCTCTATAATTAAAATCCGTTAAAGGATTGTTAGGCTGCATAAATTAGGTCAACCAGAACCGGGAACACTTCCCATAGCACCAGATGTACTTGTTTCATCGTAAGAAGAATGGCATCTAGCACCTAGAGATGACAGCCCTGAATCTCAGCGGAGACCAGTTCCACAATTAGTTCTGGTACTATGAAAAGGTTCCTGCGGTGCGAAAGGCCCTCATGACAACTAGATGAGCCCCAGAAACAGAAGACATTGTCACCTAGATGGCCATTGGCACAAGACCACGGGAACCAGACGAGTCCTATACACAGTCTGACTGTGTTGCAGCCTGGAATTAAACTGCTGGTTTTGTCCAGCCAGTGGAGAATGATGGAGTTTTGCTTCCTTCGACACACTATTTTCCTGTTTAATACTGTAAAGCTGCTTTGACACAATCAGTATTGTAAAAAAGCGCTATATAAATAACAGTGACTTGACTTAATCTCATGTCAATGAATCTCAAAGGTTTAATTCTGACATATTTCCTAGTAAAGTGAATATTGGGGCTCTGAGTGTCATTCTAACTTTGGATCCAGCACTTCTTTTGTCAGGGTTTCTGCAGGATTTTAAAGCTCAAATTTAAGACTTTTTAACCCTTGTTTTGACATTTTTGTCCTGTTAAGGTTTTTTTTAATTTTTTTTTATCATTTTGCCTGTGTTAATGCCAACTGCGTAAAGTTTGCCACAGGTGTGTATTTTTATTGGAATTTTAATATTTCACCCTCATTTCCTTTAATAAATCTATTTTACACTAGGTACAAAAAATAGTTCCTCTCAGGACCTTAAGGACAAAAATGTCCTTATTGAAACCCATTAAAATGGCAAATTTTAATCCCAAGGCCATTTAACTATAAAATGACGCAATATTTGCTAATAGGCTTTCATTCTGTTGGCAAGGCTTCAAAATGTTGACTTTTTACTACATGGTGCCATTTTTTCAAGTTTGGCATAAAAAGCAAATACTCGCTTTATTCCTGTTTTCTGCTTATGCATATTTATAGTCTATAATAGAGTAGGCTAGCCACGATAGACAGTGCTGACGGTGATACCGGTGTTAAGCCACAACACCGGTTACGTCACTTGCACACCGCGTCACCGACCCCCACCGTCGTTTTGATTTTTTGTAGTAATAAAAATAATAGACAAGACGATCGCGGATGATTTAGTTTCGAAACTAGCTGCAAAAGCGCCTGTTTGGCAGTATTTTGTATTTTGAAAAGCCTGTTGAGTTTTGCCGTTTATCTAAGGTGATTTTGGAAGTTTTTTTAAACATTCGTTTCTTATTTAATTGGTTCCACATTATTTGCTGATTTTTACTTTATTTAAACTTTGTGTCATTTATTTATTTTATTTGACATCAAGGTGTATGCCGTGCCTCCAAGCTTTCTTACTCGTTTTGCTAATAAACGTTCTATGTTTCTTATTTATTTGGTTATGTATTATACACGTTTACTTACATAAAGTTTAAATAGGTATACAAAACTGGAAATATCCTCTTTGTTATTTTATATTAGGCATAGCCTGCCCTATAGCATGGTGTATTTTTATTTGTTTTGTTAATAAAAGTTCTATGTTTTATATATACGCTAAAGTGAGTTTGACGTTGTATTTTGTTGTTGCATTCAAGCAATTGACGCCGAATTGCCTCTAATTCGAAAGTGAAAGTAAAATTTGCACGCCGCTTTTAAGCTATTTAAAAGGGAAGGAAAGCGAGGAAAAGAGGGAAAATTAAAACGAACTAAAAACGAACAATTGCTTTACTCCGAATTGCCGCTATTTGAAAGTGAAAGTAAAATGCGCACGCCGCTTTTACAAGCTATTTAAAAGTGAAGGAAAGCAGGAAAAGAGGGAACGCCCCGCCCTCGCGGTGATACCGGTATTACCGGTGTTGTCACACGTCGATTAACCGGTGGGAAAATTTCCTCACCGTCACAACCCTATTATAGAGTCAATTGGATAAATTATGCAGCTATAATTGTGTGGGTATGTTGGTATGGATGTCAGACTGTGTGTGAAAATAGTGTGAAAGAAAGAAATTATACTGTACTGGAAATCAAAAATCCCACCCCTTGTATATGAGTCACACCCTTGGCAGGGTCATAGGGCCATGTGAAAACTATGAATAAGTTCAAAGAAGGTCACCTGTGACGTCACAACATCCTATGCATGGAAGATGCAAATCTACACGAAGATGGCCCTAGTCGGTACAATTCGCAAGCACAAGCCAGAGCTTCCTCCACAGCTGCTGCAGACATGGCAAAGAGCACTCCTGTCCTCCCTCTTTGCTTTCACTAAGGCGCACACAGCGGTCTTATGTACCCAAACGTGGGAAGAATGTGCTGCTCCTTAGCACCAAGCACCGAGAGCCGGCTGTGATTGACACAGAGAAAAATAAGCCAGTGATCGTCACAGACTACAACCGCTGCAAAGGAGGTGTCGACAACCTGGACAAGGTATGTGCCATTACGCATCAGTTATACACACATTGATTCTTACTGCATAGTGCTTTTATTATTCAGTATTTCTAGCATTTATATAAACAATGTTATATTTTTGTGAATGATGAGAATAGTTTATTTTTACTGCATAGTACTTTTATAAATCAGTATTTCTTAAATGTATATACACAGTTATATTTTCGTGAATGATGAGGAGAAGAATATTTTGTTTATTTTATAATTTTATTTTTTTCTTTCGCAGGTTGTTGGCACCTACAGCTGTAGGAGAAGAACATGTCAGTGGCCAGTGGTTGTCTTCTATAACCTTGTGGACGTCTCTACCTACAACTCATTTGTGCTGTGGTCGGCGGTGGACCCCTCCTGGAACCAGGGCAAAACATTCAGACGGAGGCTGTTTTTGGAGGAACTGGGGAAAATGCTGGTAATGCCACATATGTCACAGAGACAGCGCATTCCCCACCAACCATCTGTCTCCACCATGGTGGAGGATCAACAGCAGGGAGACCCAAACACCAAAAAGAGGAAGTTCTGCAAGTTCTGCACTGACAAAAAGAAAAAGGTTGCCTCCACCTCCAAAAAGTGTGGCAAGCATATCTGCAAAGACCACACATTCACATACTGCAGCTCCTGCTGTGAGTGAATTTTTTATCTGACACTGCATAAAAAATATGAATGCATCCAAATTAATATTGTTGTTAATCATTCACATATCCAAGACTGTAATAATCAAAGAAAAAAAAAATCTGCTTAGCATTTAGTATATTGAAAATAATAATAATAATTATTATTTTTATTTAAAAAAACAACAGTGGCGTTGTGTAAAGAAACCAGCGTTTAAAGCGTTAAAATTCTGAAAATGAATGAATGTTTGGTAATTATGATTAGAACTGATGCTGATAAAAAAATCAAAGCCAGTGAAAGTGGAAAAACATATTAATATATAATATTTTTTGACATGGACATTTTTGTCCTTTATGGACCTGAGTGGTAGTTTTTTTGTTATCTGACACTACATAAAATGCCTCAAAATTAATGGTGTTGTTCATCATTGACACATCCAAGACTGTAATAAACAAAGAAAAAAATCTGCTTAGCATTTAGTATATGGAAAATAACTACTATTTTTATTTTTTTCTTTAAAAAAAATCACCTGTGGCATTACGTAAACAAACTAGCATTTAAAGGATTACAATTCTGAAAATTAATGAATGTTTGGTAATTATGATTAGAACTGATGCTGGTAAAAATAAATTGACGTCAGTGAAAGTGGAAAAAAATATTAATATATAATATTTTTATGACAGTTTTTGGACATGGACATTTTTGTCCACTATGGACCTATGTGTAACTTTTTTTAATTGACGCACAAGGGTTAAGACCTGCATAAATAAAATTAATACCATATGAGCGGGGTAGGGTAATGTCTATAGTACCACATTAAACTATAAAATTACTGTAAAAAGCATAATTTACAGTTCAGATACAGTTTTATAAAATGATAAATGTTACATTTCAGCCTTTAAACCATTTTTAAGAAAATTGACGAGTCAAAAGTATTAATCATTATATTAATTTAAACAGTTATTATCAATAAATTATTATATAAATTAAATAACATAAATTAGGGGTGTGTGATATTGACAAAAAAAAAGATATCGAGATATTTTCTGGGATTGATAACGATAATTAGATTATATTTTGCTGAGTGTGTTATTGTGCTGATATCTTAAGGACTACCGTGGATAGCTGACTCCTGAATTTTTTTATATTCTTCATATTCTGTGTGGTCAGTTCACAGCAGGGATAGAATTTAATCTTTTCCATCTTTTTTTCATCTTTCTCTGGAGGTTCTACAGCAGTAACATCAGGAAACAGGGAGAAGTCAGTAACGGTCTCTTCGACCACAACACGACAGGCTGAGAGTGCGTCGCTGGGCGCCATCACTACACAAGGAGCTGAAGAGAGCGCCTCCACCTCGGAAGGTTCTGTGGTGGTGTATGCAGCCCAAACACACCATAAAGCGATCCCCATCAAGGGAAGCGCTTCAGACAGGGGAATCAGTTCAGGAACAGGAGGGCTAGAGTGAGTGGGTTTGGGCATACCAGCTGCACGTGCAGACACCAGCGGTGCATCCCTCACACTGGATACCAGACTGGGATACCGAAGGACTGACCTTGATAATCTGGGTGCAACAGACAGGACGTGACAAGACTCTGGAAGATCAGCTGAGATGTGACGAGACTCTGGAAGATCAGCTGAGAATCTGGGTGTGACAGACAGGACGTGACATGACTCTGGATGATCAGCTGTGATGCAACGTGATCCTGGATGAATAACTGAGGCGTGACGTGACTCTGGACGAACAGTTGAGACGTGGCAAGACTCTAGATGATCAGCTGTGACGTAAGGAGGCTCTGGCAGCTCAGCTGAGACTTGACTGGACTCATGAAGATCAGTTGTGACTTGACTTGACTCATGAAGGTCAGTTGTGACATGACTTGACTCATGACGATCAGCGGTGACTGGACTTGACTCATGAAGATCAGCTGTGACTTGACTTGAATCATGAAGATCAGCTGTGACTTGACTTGAATCATGAAGATCAGCTGTGACTTGACTTGACTCTAGAAGATCAGCTGTGACTTGACTGGACTCATGAAGATCAACCGTGACTTGACTTGCCTCATGAAGATCAACCGTGACTTGACTAGACTCATGAAGATCAACTGTGACTTGACTTGATTCAGGATTGGCAGCTGTGACATAACGGGACGCTGTTGTGTCCGCCATTTTGCGATCAGGCTCCGTGGCCGCCATTACACGAGCGGACGCGGTGTTGCGTTCCTCCGCGACACCCACAGTGAATGATGATCCAACAGTCAACAAAGCATAATCCATAAACTGAACGAGTGACGAACGCGGACCCTCTCGAATGAGCTTTGACTTTAACGGCTGATTAATGCCCTCATGGAAAAAGTATATCAGGACACAGTTTGGCAGATCAGAGAAATAAGATAGATCTAAATACTCTTGTACATAGTCCTCGAGCGTTCGCGTGCCCTGCTCGAGGGCTAATAATATTCTTGCCATATCCATACCTGGCCAGTGTCCGCGTGAATAGCTGCTGGATCCTTGTGGGGCCGAGTATTCTGTTACGGAACCGACGAGATGAGAGGCGTGCGGATCCATCTGCAAAGCTTTTATTAAAAGACGTGGTCACAAACACAGGCAGGGTCGAAACACCAGCGAACAGGTATGGTACGGGCAAAACATAAGAGCAGTCCAGTAAACGGGCGTGGGTCGATCGACGGTGAACAATATCCAACAGGGCAAGGCAAAGAGAGATAATCCAGGTGCATAGCAATAATCCAGGCAGGGGCAAACAGAGTCCGAAACAGAAAGACAAAAAGGGTAATCCGAAAACACAGGCAAGAATCTGAACACAGGAAAACAGGCAAGGCGAGACTATGACTAAACTAGGAAAACTGGAACTGGCTCCGTAAAGTGCTATCACTAGGAGAGTAATAAGCGCAGACAATACTCGGCGACTTGAGCAGGATCTGGGTGGATGTTATATAGTGTGTGTAATAGCTTTCAGGTGAGCGTGTGCAATCGGTTACAGCTGTGTGCAATCAGTGCAATCAGTATAAACATATAATATACACTCTCAATTAGAAGACGAATTCATAGAGACCAAACATGGTATATTTAAGGTTACATGAATGAGTGGTTCTATCATAAGCATGCATAAAACGATATGCAATACAAAAGACAATATACAAGAACAGTAACAACATACACAATGACCTGAAGTATATGTGTGTTCATTCAAAGAAAGGTTTTCCTATGAATTAATTAGAGAAGAGTCCATTTTTATGGGCATTAGAGAGACTTGAGTAAGAGTTGATTCTCTCTACATACTTTTAGGTCATAAAAGTTTATCTGATCTGGTTGAGGGGTCCTGGTTGCCATGGTAACCAGGGGCCTGGGGTCGTTCCCAGACATGCTGGCACCAAGTATGTTTATTGGGTGAGGGGTAGTGATTGCATAATAGAGAGATAAACATCAATTGTCTTAAATTTGTACAATTGTCACATGTTTTGATAGGATAATAGGAAAGTTTGTATTACGTTTATTGAAAAAGTCAAAGTTCCAGAGGCTTATGCAAAAATAATTTTATTCAGAATTTTATGTTAAATAATGCTCCCTGAAAATAAGTGGGTAACAATGAAGATAAATATTGTAATTATTTGTTTACTAACTTTTAATTGTTAATAAGAATTCTACCAGAAATTTAGTGAAGTTTTAACAAAAAAATTCAATTTGAGTGAGTTGTATTGCAGGGACATATCAATTTTTATCTTTTTTTTTTTTTTTTTAAATATAACTCTTTACATTTGTTTTAAAATGTTTTTTGGTTTAAAATGTTATAAAAACATTTTTACTTAAGTCTTGCTTTTTTTTTTTTTTTATTTGGTAGATGCCAAAGAAGAAGGGCTTTCGTATGCGATGCACTCCAATATCCATCAAGAGTAAGAGTGATGATAATGCATGCGTATGTTCAGAAAAATAGCAGCTGTCTGTTGTTGCTGGGACTGATGTTCGAGCTGCACCACTGAATTGTGATGTGAATGCATTGATTGCATGTAGTGTTGTAGCAGCAATCAAACATGTCATTGCTCCTGTATGTACCAGTGTTAATTTCGTCGACGAATAATTTTCGTCAACAGCATTTTTTTCACCGACGACAACGAGACGATAATGAACTAAAACTCTTTTTAAATGACAAAAACCATGACATAAATCTATTGACATTTTCGTCAACGAATAAAATCAAGATGAAAATGTTGGGCGGGACATAAGCTAACATACACTTGCTGCACGTCGCATAAAACGTTCAAAAATTTCAATATGTGGATATGTGGACATATGGATAAATCTGACGATGCAAGAGAGAACTCAATTCGGTCCGCTTTTCTGAGCACAGACACTGAAGCACACACACACAGAAAGCGCATCTCACAGCGAGCGAGTACTCTTTTGCGTCGCATGAACGGAGAATTACACACAAAATTATGTCAAATTGTCCGTTTTGACAAGTATTCACGTAAACACAGTTGATTACATCTTAAGTCAACGTAAAGAGTAGGGAGAACGTGTATCAGTACAATGCATCCATTGCAGCTGTGCATTCGGTTTTAAAGGGATAGCAGCCTAATTTAGTTGCTATTGTCCGAGCCATTGATGTTAATAAAGCAACAACAGAAAGACAGAAAATCACGTACAGCTCTTGACTGAAAAACCTTAGTAGCCCTAAAGATTAATCTAAATTTATTTATAGAAATAAATATGTCTGCTTGAAAGAATGAAGAATATGGTAAACAAGTTGCTATAAAAAATGCATAATTTATATTTGTACAAAAAATTATATTTCATTAAAAAGAAGACCATGTTCTTGTTCTTTATGAGATGTTTTATTTCATTTTAACATAAAGGCATGTTGTGTGTCACTGCAGTTAAATCGGTGTCTATCATGATAAAACCTTAATATCAAACCTATGTAATGAGTTTGGAAATTTTAGAGAAATGCTTAATAAATGCACTGTAACTAAACCCATTAGATTTTAGCTTACTACATTTACTGTAGATTTAGTCGACTAAAATCTTATGATATTTAGTCGACTAAAACTAAAAACAATTCAGATGACTAAAATATAACTAAAACTAAATGGCATTTTTATGGTCAAAAGATTATGACTAAAATGAAATCAAAATTTACTGTCAAAATTAACACTGGTATGTACATGGGTACACACTGATGTTGATGACATATGTGTGGAAGGGAGTAAGCTAGCCACATATGTAGGTGAGGCAAGCCAGAAAAGAGACCGTAAAAGGAGTTGTGTAAGTTGATTGAACAGCACAATGTGTTTGGCAAGAAATGGAATGTAGAAATTGGTCTGCCAGTGTACAGAGATTTTGGATCCTTAGAAGAGGAGAGTGTAATGTATGAAAAGCTGCAAGAATATTTGTTGAGAGATGGAATGTGTCTGCTAATCCTTCACAGCGCAGTTAGTGCCATCATTCATCGCAAAGATTATTTTGTGGTGGTTGATTTTGCCACTCGTGATGTGTTTGGGATGGCATCTGCTATTGGCACATCTGTGGCTGTTTTTAACACATGCCTTAATGATCTGATGGTTCATATCAGGAATCTAAGGAAGTCTTTAGATGCACAGTGGTATGCCATTAGTAGCATTTCTGTGAAGATGGGTCAAGAAGATTCTGAGCTGCAGAGTGGTACAGTGTTTACAGACAATTATGTTGACATAGAAGGTGCTGCTGAGTTTGATAGCAGTTTTGTCAGGTTTGAAAGTAACAATGTTGCCACTGAAGTAGCAGCTGAGGTTGAGGAAAGTTCTGTCAGGTTTGAAAGTAGCAATATTGGCACTGACATTTCAGCTAACATTGAGAATAGCACTTCTGTCAGACTTAAAAACAGTATAAGAGGATCATTTCATCAGGGGAATGACCAGTTTAAATATGGAGGACTTCAGTGTATGGCAATAGCTTTGGTAAGTCTAGCAAAACAAAGGTCATAGTGTCTTTTCATGGCAGACGAAAGTCTTTGTAGTTGTAGTTTTAGATGATGAGTTGTACACAGCTTTGCGAGACACCAATAGGATTAGCCAGCGGTCCAATCTGTTGTGTGTTCATGATTTACCAAAAGAGACAGTTATTGATGGAGAGAATTTTTTGTTTCAATATGGGTGACTTTGTCAGTGGTGATGTAAATGTTGTTGAAGGTGAATTTATTGAGAGTGGTGCCTGCAGCAGTCTATCAGTTGGACTGGAAAAGGTTTTTGCACAGTATGACACATGTCTTTTGACAGTGTGTAGCAATACGTGTGCAATCATCTCTCAAAATGGACAGTATGCATTGGTTGACTCATGCACGAAGTGATGATGAAAGAAGTGATGAAAGTGGAAGCAGTGTTGTTGTATTTTTTCGTCTCTTAAAGATTTGCTCAATAACATTTGCCTTTTATCTACAGGGCTCAGTGAGCAACCTTTTGAAATAGCTTGTATCTGTGTCACTGTGAAATCCGGTCAATTGCTAATCATTTCAGCAATGACATATAAACCAAGTGATGAAATTTGTTTGGGCCATTCACAAAGGCTTTTACAAATTCAGCATGTAAGTAGGTCTTGTGAAAGAGCAACTGTGAGTTGTAAAAGCTCTAACATGCCTTTTGCCACCAATGACTTGGCTTTGGAGAATGGTTCTTTTTCACAGCCAGATGTATTAAAAATAAAAAAAGCCGAACATACAAAGTGTTTAACTCTTACAGAGGGTAGTAAAGACTCTGACAAGACTTTTGAAATTGGGCTTGATTTGGCTTCTGCAAAAGATCTGCCTGTAAATAGTAATGTAAGAAAAAAGCGTAAGATTTCAGTAAGGAATTGTACTTCAAAAAAATTAAAAAGATATGATGTTATTGAAGATAATTCAGATGTAGAATTGGTTAGTGATGAAGTAAATAAAAATATGATGTTTAGTCCTATATGTAAAAATGTCTGTCAAACTTTGTGCCTGACAGCTTAAATGTGGAGAAAAATATGATTTCAAAGATATTTTTTAATAGAAAAATGAGTTGCTGTAGTGCAATAGTTGGGAAAAAATGGTGTAAAATACCAAAACATTTTAAGAAAAGAGTATTCGTCAATGTAAGAGTACATCAATAAGTCCAAAATGCGATATGTGTTAGCATCTGGGTTATGGAAGTTGAAATACAAGCAACAGCGGATTATTTAGGAGTCAATGTATTTACATTTTTTGACGGCCGTGGTTAAAATACACTTGCAACAGTAAGCTTTTGTCAAATCAGAGTATCTACTCAGAAAACTGTAATGGAAACCATTATGAAACTGTAGTTTGTGTTTATTAGGCTGAATTACAGAGTTGTTATGGCTATTGCAAAACCAGTGAATCTTATATTACAGGTTACAATATTAGATCACACATTAAGAATAACAATAATGTTTTAGCTTTGGAAAACTAGAAACAGCATTTTGAAGTGCAAATGCAGTTTAGGACTGAACAACAATAACAAAACAATGCAAAATGAGACCTGTGCAGCAGGAATGATAGTAGATTGTGATGTTTAAGTTGTGGATGACTCTGATGTTGAAATTGTGGAAAATGCAGGTCAAATGACATTCAAATATAGTCCTGTATCTACTGAAGTTGCACAAACAATATGCAATGAATTAAATTTGAATTTTGAAAGAGAATATATACAGGTATCCATTGTTTAAGACACATAAAGTTGTTCAGGATGGTAATAGTTTTTTTTTAGAGCAGTAGCTCAAGTGATTAGTGGTTCTGAAAAGAGTCATCGGAAAATAAGACTTGCTGTTGTCAAGTATATGGAAAATCACAGTGAAGAACACATGAAGTTAATAGGAAAAGAATATGCTTCAATGTCAGAATATATAACCAAGTTACAAAATATGTAGGAGAATTTCAAGGTACAGCAAATGCTTTAGGAGTGGATCTATTTATATGCATTGGGGAAAAATGGAACAAATACATTTGCATGGGTACAGTGCTGAGAAAGGAAGGAATTTACCTAAAACAATGTGACAATTATTTTGAGCCTGTAATATGTGTCCAACATGGCAATAAGAAGGTTTGCTTTGATTTGTGTAAAGTGGGTCATTTGCCTGAGTCAAAGTACTTGTGTAGAAAGGATTCAAAGAGGCAGGCAGACATGACTGCAAATATTTGTATTTCAAATAGCAATTATTGTTTTCTAAGTATTATAAAAGGAAATTGGCCTGCCAAAAAAAAAAAAACATTAAATATCAAAATAATGTGTTGCATAAGGAAATGAAAAAGAATGTTAGTAAAAGGAAGTATGAGGAAGATGCGTTGTATAAGGAAATTAAAAAGAACATGAGAAAAAGAAAGTATTAGGAAAATGTGTTGCACAAGAAAAGGTTGAAGGAATGGAGTAAAAGGAAATATAGGTTAAACCAGTTGCACAGGCAGAATGTAAAGGCTATTAGTATGAGAAAGTATCATGGAAACCCTGAGCATAAAAAAAGTGTTAAAGCAGGTATAAAATTTAAAAGGCAACAAATGAAAGTAAAAGCAGAACAGTTTGATTTTGATGTGCAGCGATTTTTTTGATTTAGTAAAAGATGGGCCAGATTTTGTGTGTTGTGTTTGCCAACCTTTAAAGTGCCCCTATTATGCCATTTTCAAGATTGCCCAGGGGCGTAGCCATCATTTCAGAAATGAGGGGGACAGAAATT
>NW_015544131.1:98038-98390 GCF_001515605.1 Sinocyclocheilus anshuiensis | reverse complement strand
GAGAAGTGCTCACTAACACAGATTTAGACAGATTTGTGAACAATATTTGAGAGAAATAGGCCTTTTGTGTACATAGAAAAAGTCTTAGATCTTTGAGTTCAGCTCATGAAAGATGGGGGCAAAAACAAAAGTGTTGCGTTTATAATTTTGTTCAGTATATATAACATTACAATATAACATTTCTGTAATATATATATAACCTACCAGTCAAAAGTTTTTGAACAGTAAGATTGTAACAGTAAGCCTGCATTTATTTGAACCAAAGTACAGCAAAAGCAAAAGTTTTCTATGTGAATATATTTGAAAATGTTATTTATTTCTGTGATCAAAGCTGAATTTTCTGCATCATTAC
>NW_015544131.1:97553-97932 GCF_001515605.1 Sinocyclocheilus anshuiensis | reverse complement strand
AGTGTCACATGATCCTTCAGAAATCATTCTAATATGCTGATTTGCTGCTCAAGAAACCTTTTTAAATTATTATTATGATCAGTATTTAAAACAGTTGAGTACAATTTAACGACTTTTTTGATTCTTTGATGAATAGAAAGATCCAAAGATCAGCATTTATCTTACATTAAAAGCTTTTGTAACATTATGCACTATACCAGGGTTCCTCAATTAGTTTTCGCCAAGGGCCGAATTCTGCCAACAATACCAAGCCAAGGGCCACTGACCTATATATAAATATATACAGGTGCATCTCAATAAATTAGAATGTCGTGGAAAAGTTCATTTATTTCAGTAATTCAACTCAAATTGTGAAACTCGTGTATTAAATAAATTCAAT
>NW_015544131.1:92768-97512 GCF_001515605.1 Sinocyclocheilus anshuiensis | reverse complement strand
CCCTGGGACTATTCTTGTGTTTTGCCCGCCATATACCTGTTTGCCATTGTTTGACCCTGCCTGTTTTCCACTTCTCTTTAATAAAGCCTGCAGATGGATCCACACGTCTCACGTCTCGTCAGCCCCGTTACAGTACACAGACTGAAGTAGTTTAAGCAGTGGTGGGCCGTCAGGGACAGCAAAGCCTTCTCTGCTGGCCCAAACACTAGAATCACCTGATTTAGTTTTAATATATTTTTCCATGAATGTGTATTAAATTATTTCCAATAGTCTATTCTCTTCATTTCATAGCTTTTCTCTTGGTTGCACTGCTTCCAGCAGTGTATGTTTATATTAGAGCTTTTATCCAATCATATTTCAGCAATCGTGTTGCCAGGGTCAAAGAAATCTGCCTTAAGGCCTTCCGAATCAACAGTGCAGGCGTCTGTTAGCTTAAATCAATGGCAATGAAACCGTTGCTTTAACCAATCAGATTTCGAGTTGGCAACACCAGGGCCATCTAGCTGGCTAACAATAACGTCAGCATTTTCTCGTCCTTTGATTGGATGGTCAGCATACTAGCTAGAAAAAAATTAACTTAAATGATTTTAGCAAATGGCTGCAATATAACAAAGAGTGAAAAATTTAAGGGGGTCTGAATACTCTCCGTACCCACTGTATATATATATATATATATATATATATAAAATTGTTATTATTTTTACAATTATTATATTACTGTTGCTTTTGTTAAAATAATCACAAGATGGTCACAAGATTTTTTTCCCCAGTAGTCTGTTTTATTCAAACAATTATGGCAATAACTATTTGAAAAATAAAAACACTATTCGAATATCGCTAAAATGTTGCTTTGCTGGCCGTAATTATGTATCAACCAAAGCGTTTTTTTCCCGAGGCTAGCATTGCAGATTCAATTATTAGATTTGTCAGTATTAATATTTTTATGCTTAGATTTTTTTGGGGGGGGGGTTACAAACTGTAACACCGTGTGTCTCAACCAGACACGACGCGGTAAAAAGCATATTTTCCTTAGTTTTTGTCCTAACCACCCTCGACAGCGACACGTGACAATAAGCAACATGGGATTCTATTTTAGGAACGGTTTTTGTTTTCTGCGATGTCGCGGCAGGAACAACATACAAAATATGACAGCGATAATCTCAGGTAATGATTATGTTCTTTATTCAATGTTAAAAGTGTCTAATGTGAGTTTGGATATTATTTTGCATTATCTTTATAGCCATAGTGAAAGCAACAATAAGCTAGATATTTTACCTCAGATCTTGAAAATAAATTAAAGCAAACTTGTACGTTAAAACTGTGAACTCACTGCGAACCAACACGTGTATGTATTCCATAACAAAGATATCACTCACTCACTCACTCAAAACCATTGCAAATCATTTGAACGTTGTGTCAGTACGTTATAAATAGAACGAGTCAGCAGTTTACTGTCGGAGATTTGTCGTGTCGCGCGGCATCCAAGACAGCATCACTGATTATAACGAGTTCTTTTATTTTATTGCACCGCGCCGCTCGCGTCCGGTGTAGACACGATATAAGTTAATGTAGCTTTCTGATGCTGCGTTTGAATTTTCATTCCACATTATTTGAAATTAGAGCGGGCCAAACTTTTTTCTCTCACGGGCCGGATGTGGCCCGCGGGCCGCCTATTGAGGAACCCTGCACTACACCATTCAAAAGCTTAGAGTCAGTATACATTTTTTTATTTTATTTTTTTTTATTTTGCAAAATTATAGAAATTAATACTTTTATTTAGCAAGGATGCTTTAAATTGATCAAACGTGATGATAAAGACATTTATAATGTTACAAAATATTTCTATTTCAGATACAGTGGGTACGGAAAGAGCAGCAACGCAGAATATTAGAATGATTTCTGAAGGATCATGTGACTGGTGTAATGATGCTAAAAATGTTGCTTTGAAATCACAGGAATAAATTACATTTGAAAATACATTTAAATAGAAAACAGTTATTTTAAATAGTAAAATTATTTCAAAATTTGACTGTTTTGCTGTACTTTGGATCAAATAGACTGGTGAACAGAAGAGACTTCTTTAAAAACATTAAAAATCTTACTAATAAAAAACTTTTGACTGGTAGTGTATAGGCAACTTTAATTTTTCTCTTATTTCTAGCTTTTAATTGGCTAAGAAATAAGATACACTGCTGGACAATAACCAATAATAAAGATTTGTTTATATACTACAAACACTGTTTTTTATCACATAATAAGGCAGAATAGTTTCTATACTGTAATGAATGCTATCAATTAGCACTGCATTGTTCATACACTTTATTTATTACCTGGAGATGACTTGAAAAACACAAATAAACCATATATTGTCGCAATCATATGTTTAATGTCTTCATGTATCCAAACGTTTCTGTTTCTCTGTGAAAAGTAAACAACTGTTTTCATACATCGATAGACGCTTTTGTCCATATTAGGGATTTCCTGGTACGACTTTCTGTGCGAGAGCGCCCTCCGGCTTCGAGTATGAATGAAACATACACTGCATGGAGTGTTTTGCGCTCCGTGATGTTCATCTTGCCTTATTCTGGATACGAATAAAACATCAGGTCATGCACAGACTATCCTGTCTCTTTGAATTTAAATCAATATTTATTCACACTGGCTCTTGAAAACCTACAAAGTGCGGGGGATGCATTTACGTGATATTAAAAGTGGGGGGGACACGTCCCCCGCGTGATCTACGCCCCTGATATTGCCTTTCATGCAGTGTGTAATGTAGCTGAATGTGAATGTAAATGATCTGCAAAGTAAAAAAATAATAATCAAGGTCAAACTGATTTTAAAATGAAAAAAGCAGGCAGGTGAGATTTTGTCAGCAATTATAAGAAGGCTCTTTCAGATGAGAATAGTAACTATGATAGTATTGAACATTTGTTTAAACATTTAGGTATAAATCAAGCAACTTTTGAGGCTGCATATAAATCCTTCAATCGAAATACACAAATTGTGTTGAAAAGACAAGTTAATGAGGTTTGGGTCAATCAATATAGCAAGCCACTGTTAATTTAGATATTCAGTATGTTGTTGATGCATATGTTTGTGTGGTCTATATAACTTCTTATATATCACAGTCAGAAAGGGAGATGGGGTTGCTGTTAGGTAATGCACAAAGAGAAGCACTGAAAGATGCACTGAAAAACCTAGGCAGTGTTTATTTACATAACAGAGATGTGTGTGCTCAAGAATCTGTGTATAGATTAACAAATATGCATCTGAAGGAGTGTTCAAGGAAAGTTGTGTTTGTGCCAACAGGAGTCCATGTAATTAAAATGAGTCTTCCTTTAAACGAGTTGAGGAAAAAGACTTCAACTCATGACCTTACCACAGAAGACATGTGGATTAGGGGTCGACCGATTATCGGTGCCGATATTAAGCATTTTTATGATTATCGGTGTCGGTCATTTTCAAAATCGATTCGCCGATAAAATAACTTAATTTTGAAACGCACTATTTGGCTCTGATGCAGCCTGTCAGAACTCACCACTCTGTGGCCTAAAGCAATCTCAGCCCACCGCTCATCTGATTTGTTGTGAGTCACGAGTCCGACCAGTCAATGCGGAATTCACTCTCACTCCAAAAGCGCTTGCTAACTGGAGCTGCTTCGGTGATCACGCATCAGTTGTCTCTCAAAGGTAAGGCAGCAGCAGACGTTGCTTAAGTTGCAATAAATCACAATCCACTAACGTTACACTGAAGTTGCGAAACACCTCAATATTATCTATGATTTCCGCGATGCAGAAAACGTGGACGGAATCACAGAATACAGTCATATAAATGGAATTTACTGTATGACGTGGAATGTCACGGAATTTGTCAAAGTTTGGATTAATTAATCAAAAGTAGGTCAGTACACTTAAGTAATCGCGATATGGACTAGTATATGTAAATAAAAAAAGCCACAGAAATACTATTTAAATATGAATCCTGCATGTTCTGCGTGTCTCTGTGTATGTAAATGGCACAGACGCGCGGTTTTGTTTTCTACACAAACAAAGTGTGCGACGCTCGCGGTGATTTCAGCTTCTGTCGTCTCACTACATGAGGACATAAATACATGAACAACATCTCCAGAACTGCTCTGACTCCGAGAGTCACTTCATGATCAATTGACAGTTTCATTTGAGTAAAACTATCGCAGTGTTTCCCACAGACTCACACTCTATTTGTGGCGGCATATATATGCAAACTCATTCTCTGCCAGCAGGAGGCGCTGTTATAGTGGTAGAGATCGAGGTTTCACAGTAACGGCTGTACACAAAGCAGCGCTCCGCTCACAAACGCTGCTTTATCAGGCATTAGATGAAATGAAAATGACATCCAAAATTTTCTGAAGACAGTCGGGTTCCTTCAGAAATACAGCGATATAAAAACACCCGTTTAAATTTTGAAACGTGCAGTGCTCATGTTTATTCAACAAAATCAAAGCCTTTTGGAAAATCTATTTGTGGCGATCTGTTTTGATATTGTGGTGGGCGCCACAAATAAATCAATGTATGGGAAACACTTACATAGGCTACAGAAACTTAAAATTTCCTCATGGCAACCCGTCAAAATATAAGTTTGGGTTTTGTTTAAAAGAATAATCACACAATATGCTATTTCTTCCATTTTTTTATTTTAATAGTAAACCCTTTGTTTGCCAAAAAATAAAGAGTTTAACTCTCATTTGATTAAAAGATAAATT
>NW_015544131.1:88721-92757 GCF_001515605.1 Sinocyclocheilus anshuiensis | reverse complement strand
CAATAGGCTATTGAACTAAGTGTGCCTGTAAAAGGCTATTAGTGTTATAGTTTCATGAAAATAGTTGCAGTCTTCTTAACAACTTCTACAATATAGCTATGAAGACAATTAAATTATTTACACTTATTATATACATTTTTCTTACAATATTATATACAAGTTAATCTATTGATGTGCATTAGATGATGAATTGATTGATGATTGATGATGAATTGAATTGACGTTTTAGTCATCAGAAAATAATTAATGAGGAATTATGAGAGGTTATGCTATTACACATACATTTCTAACATGTAAATTATTGAAGCCAAATACTTACATTTCCCCAAGCTGTTTAGCTGTAGTACAGTATTCATAGGCTTAATCATGAAGCATACAGTGGCCTCTCTCTTTATATTACCCTTATTGTAGATGGATGCACAGAGGAAGACAAGAGTAAGAAGTGCAGTGTGGGAGTACTACACAACCAACACCAGGGAAGGTAGTTTTTGTCAGAGCCCTTGTTATTCTTAATTTTGACACTCATTTTCATTTTTACACCAGACATACTGTATATATCGGTTCAAAATATCGGTTATTGGTCTACATGATCTGTAATAATCGGTATCGGCCCTGAAAAAAACATATCGGTCGACCCCTAATGTGGTTGACTAGTATTGTAGATCGTCATAAGAATAGACCAACTGACTTGAATGATATATGTATGGCAACATTTGCATCAGAATATCGTGTATTAAGTAAAAATGAAAAATCCCAAACTCCACTAAAATTAAACAATGGTTGTGGTTTTATCACCAAAAGAACACGAACACAGCCAGCAGTTGTTTGTTATGCACACTTTTTTGAGGAAACAAATCCAGAACCATTTTATCAAAGTATTATGCAGTTGTTTCTGCCATACTGTTCAGATATGGAGCTGAAACCTATGAATTTTGAAACATTTGAACAATTTTACAGGAATGGTCATGTAAAATTTAGTGATGGATCTAGACATTCAGTTAAATCAGTTGTTGACTTAAATAGAAAGAAGTTTGAAATTAAGGCAGATGAACTGGATAATATCCAGAATACAATTGATAGTGATGGTGTAATACAGTGGTTCTCAAACCTGTCTTCCTCATCAATCACACCTGATTCAACTCATCAGCTTATTAGTGGAGACTGCAAGACCTGAAGTGGGTGTGTCTGATATAAGGATACATACAATACGTGCAGTGCAGGGGGTACTTCATGGAGAGGTTTGAGAACCCCTGGTGTAATAGAAGATGGCTGGTGTGAGCTATGTCCGGAGCTAGAGATAGAACGTTTAATGTGTGAGGAGGAAATGAAAGACAAAAAACAACTAGTGGAAGAACATGAGGACAGTATTCCAGATTTAGCATCAAGTAATCAAAAAGTTGCACATTTGGAAAAGAAAAATAATATAATGTGCAGAAGTGATGGTCTAGCCTTAATTAGATCTTTGAATGATACACAGTAGGGCTGGGCAGTATATCGAGTTTTGGCGATATATCGATATCTTTGTTCAACGTGATACGGGATTAGACAATACCGTTTATATCAATATGGGGTGTGTTCGACTTGAAGTGGCACTGTGCAGAACGACTGTGTATGACATGTGCAGTGCCACTTCAAGCCGAAAACACACGACCCTCCCCAGCTCTCATCGCTAAAGATATGGTTCCTGTTGCAACAATGGAAGTGGAAGGTTTTAAAACGCTGCTAAAAACCATTGACCCAAGATATCAATTACCCAGTCGCAAGTACTTTGCAACAAAAGGCCTGCCAGAAATGTACACTGATGACAGACGGAAGCTTTCGGATCGGCTCGCAAAAGTGGCTTATATTAAGTATGTGGCTTAAAAGTAGCCATATATGAGTTTGACAATACATTTTATTGAAGACTGGGAAATGAAAACTGCGTGTCTCCAAACCAGCTATTTTCCCCAAGACCACACCAAGACCAATAGCATATAGCTGAAGCCCTACAGGATGCACTTATAAACTGGAAGCTCGATGAGAAGGTGCTGGTTGCTATAACGACCGACAATGGCAGCAACGTTATCAAAGCGGTTGAACTGAAGAAGTGGCTGAGGATGCAGTGCTTTGATCACCGACTTCATCTGGCCATTGGTGAGTGCTACGTTTGTATTTGATTTGGAAAAATAGTTCTGAAATTGTGAAGAAAATTATGCTCAGTAAAATAATTCTTTGCAGTAATAACTGCCTGCAGTTGAATGCCTAACGAGCATAAGAAAATTTATTTAAAATGTTAAAACAACATTTAAACATGTAGTTGTTTCATCACACATCCATACTAAAGGAACACTCCACTATTTTTGAAAATAGGCTCATTTCCCGATCTATGCTAAGCTACAGCTAAAAGTGCTAACGCCAGACCCGGAGATCGGCTGAATGGAATCGAAAACGGTAAAACTCAAGGGGAGTTGGAAAATGAGCCTATTTTCAAAAATAGTGGAGTGTTCCTTTAAACACAGGTGGTGATCAGTCTATTTAAATTTTAAAAAAAGAAAAAGAAAGAAAATAAAAAATATTTAAGATTTTTCAGAGAGTGGGACTATAATCTCTCACTTGTGCACTACATTGTTAAATCGGATGCAATATATAAATCAGTGCAATATATAAATGTAAACTATAAATGCATATACAACTGCTGTAATTGTTTTATAAATTATAAATAACGTTTATTAATTAAAAAAACTGATGTATAGGCCTACTGTATACTGATGTATCAATTGGTTTTAAACAATTTTGGCCATAACAACACTATATTTGTAATATAGATTGCTGTACATTTTATACTTGCCTCCAATGTTTGGTTATTTTTTTATTTTATTAATTTACTTCTTTTAATTGTCTTTTTGTTGCATTTCTATTTTGTTTTTGATATGTAATAATATTAGATGCTGCTATAATATGAGAGTCAATTTCTTTTTGTGCGTTTATTATTCATAATAAGCTTGATTCTCATTCTGACAGGGCACGCCATGGATGACAACCGCATCACCAGGGCCATTTCTCTGTGTAAGAAAGTTGTCAGCAGCTTCTCCTATAGCTGGAGGAAGAGAAGAGAGCTCGCTGAGGTCCAGATTCAGCTGAGTCTGCCAGCTCACCAGCTCATCACAGAGTCAGCCACACACACGCTGGGTATCACGGCAACAAATGATTGAGAGGTTCCTGGAGCAGGAAGCAGCAATCGCAAAAGTCCTGTCTGCTGACAAAAAGTCCAGGCACCTTGTTCCTACGTGGCAGGACATCGAGGTCCTGGAGTCGATCCAGAAGGCTCTGAAACCCCTTCAGGACTTCACTGATGCTCTGTCAGCTGAGGAGTATGTCACCATCTCATATGTCAGACCTGTACTACACCTTTTCAACACAAGTCTCCTGTCACATGAAGAGGGTGACAGTGAGCTGTGCAAATCAATAAAGACCTGCATTGTTGATTACCTTAATTCCAAGTACACTGACCCAGCAACTAGTGACCTGTTGGACATGGCCTCACTTGTGGATCCAAGGTTCAGGGTAGAGGCCTGCACGGGCTTTAAAGTGAAGCCCGAACCCGGCCCGTACCTGAGATCGTCTGACCCGACCCGACCCGAGCGGCACAGTTAAATTTAGAGCCCGAATCCGAAATCTTTTTTTTCCCCCACAACTAATAGCCAATTTTAAAAAATGCTGTATTTCACGATTGCATGCAACGGTCAGTAAGCAAATACATGTAAAGAAACAGATTAATTAAGGCTCGGCCAGTTCACAAGGCAAAAGAAAAAACACTTACCAGTTATGAAAGTTTATGAACATCAGGTGCAGATGTCACATAAATTCTGCCGAAAGAATGGTTGTATACGACAAGACGATAATTCTTCCATCGTGCAAATTATGGTCATTTTCGTCAGTTAAGGCTCGTTAGCATTCGGCCTGCTTTAAATTAGACACCGAGATGCAGTGCGGTAAGATCGCATTTATTTGAATGAATTATATCATTTTGCGAGAGAGAGAGAGAGAGAGAGAGAGA
>NW_015544131.1:82868-88592 GCF_001515605.1 Sinocyclocheilus anshuiensis | reverse complement strand
CCCAGTTTTTCAATGGTTGTGTTCGACAAGACGATAATTCTTCCATCGTGCAAATTATGGTCATTTTCGTCAGTTAAGGCTCGTTAGCATTCGGCCTGCTTTAAATTAGACACCGAGATGCAGTGCGGTAAGATCGCATTTATTTGAATGAATTATATCATTTTGCGAGAGAGAGAGAGAGAGAGAGAGAGAAGGAACCTTGTTCCTACGTGGCAGGACATTGAGGTCCTGGAGTCGATCCAGAAGGCTCTGAAACCCCTTCAGGATTTCACTGATGCTCTGTCAGGTGAGGAGGATGTCACCATCTCATATGTCAGACCTGTACTACACCTTTTCAACACAAGTCTCCTGTCACATGAAGAGGGTGACAGTGAGTTGTGCAAATCAATAAAGACCTGCATTGTTGATTACCTTAATTCCAAGTACACTGACCCAACAACCTGTTGGATATGGCCTCACTTGTGGATCCAAGGTTCAGGGACAAATTCATACCAAGTGAAAAGATCAATGCAGTGAAAAGCCAAGCTGTTATGGAGGCAGAATCTCTGATGGCCGATCAGGGAAGCTGTCAGCCTGATCCAGCAGTACCCACTGTGCCTACACCAAGTAGCAATAATGCCACCAACAGCAAAGAAGAATTAACTGGCAAGCTTCTTCTTCACAGTCAGCACTGCACTGACAAGGAAGGAGGCAATTGAAACTGAACTTTCAAGCTACTTGCAGTCATTTAATGTAGAGAGTGACACCGATCCTCTCAAATGGTGGAAGGAACATGAAACACTCTTTCCAGCTCTGAGCCACTTGGCAAAGAAGTATCTTTTGGTACCAGCAACCAGTTACCCTTCCGAAAGGGTATTCAGTTGCAGTGGTAACATTGTAACCTGCCACAGGGCATCCCTGAAGCCTGAAGCCTGAAGCTGTTGATAGACTAGTTTTCCTTGCACAAAACCTGTAAGAGACATATACTATATACTACTTTGTTTAATAATGAAGTTCTACCTCAAAAACAACCTACTTGTTCTGACAAAGTAGTTAGGTTTTCTACTATTCTGTTTACATAGTTATTTGCACATCAGAACTGTGTATTTAGTTAAGCAGGAGGAATTGTACTCCATTTAATTTTATCAGTTGTTTTTGCACATTCACAGAGATAGATAAATGTGTATTTTTTTTATTGGTTTATTATTATTATTTGTTTTACAATTTACATTATATGTTGTGGAGCTGTGTATTTTGAAATAGGGAAGCAAACCCTGATTTTGTATTTTCTTTTTCACAAGCTTGTTTTAATAAAGGTGATTGTGACATCTCACATGAAGCTTCGACTTGCAAGTAAACATTTCTTCCACTTTGTAGAAAATACCGAGATATATATCGTATATCGCCATTCATCCCAAAAATACAGAGATATGAATTTTGGTCAATATCGCCCAGCCCTAATACACAGTTATGTATTTTTTTTTTGATCAGATTCGACAATGGTGCTTAGATAAGATAATGGGGAAAAATCCAGATCCATTACATGTATTTATTACTGGTGGTGCAGGGACAGGAAAAAGACATTTAATAAAAGCTATTCAGTATGAAGCAATGAGGTTATTGTCAACAGTGTGTCATCATCCTGACAATATTTGTGTTTTGTTAACTGCTCCTACAGGGATTGCTGCATATAATTTGCATGCAGCTACTATTCATTGGGAAAGATGTACGTTTACCATACACACCTTTGGGTGAAGATAAGCTTAATTGTTTGCGTGCTAAATATAGCCTAGTGATCTGCAGATTTTGATAATTGATGAAATATCAATGGTTGATCACAATCTATTAGCATATATTCACGGTAGACTGAGACCGATAAAACAAACAGGTGACTTTTTGAAATGTAAATGTAATTGTTGTTGGAGATTTTTTTCAGTTACCTCCAGTGAAAGGGAAACCAATGTATGTTGACGACATTGGTATTAACCTGTGGTCTACTCTGTTTTCAGTTGTTGAGTTGAAAACAATAGTTAGACAAAAATATAATACTTTTGCTGAGTTATTAAACAGAATAAGAATTCGTACAAAAGTGACCTCAATGTTAAATAGTGACATTGAGAAATTGAAAAAATGTGAAATTAGCTCAGCTTTACACATATTTCCCCACAAACAGACAGGTGAATGAGCATAATATTAAACAGCTAATTAAAACTTGTCCTGAACATTTTGAGATAGATGCTCAGGATTTTATAATTAATAACAAGACGAAGAGAAGAGTGGTCATCATTCAAAAACGTATAATACATGTTTGGATGAAACACTGCTTATAGGGAAAGGTGCTCGTGTAATGTTGTGTAAAAATGTAGATGTCATGGATGGTCTGGTTAATGGGCATGTGGCACAATAACACACATAGTTTATTCTAACAATGATAATAAGTTCCCTCAAACAGTGTATGTCAAATTTGATGACCATCAGGTTGGTGCACAAAGGAGAAAATGTTGTACATCTGCTTCAGAAGTTGTAATGGGTTCTACAGGTATTAAACCAGAAGAGGAAAAAGTTCATAATAAAGGTGGACCGAGACATATTAACCCGAACCCGACCCGAAAGTATTTCGGGACCCGTCGGGCTCGGGTCGGGTAGCAGACCTCTAGTTCAGGGACAAATTCATACCAAGTGAAAAGATCAATGCAGTGAAAAACCAAGCTGTTATGGAGGCAGAATCTCTGATGGCCGACCAGGGCAGTTGTCAGCCTGATCCAGCAGTACCCACTGTGCCTACACCTACAGACCAAGTAGCAATAATGCCATCAACAGCAAAGAAGAAGTAGTCACTGGCAAGCTTCTTCAAGCAGAGCACAACAACCACAGTCAGCACTTCAGCACTGCACTGACAAGGAAGGAGGCATTTGAAACTGAACTTTCAAGCTACTTGCAGTCATTTAATGTAGAGAGCGACACCGATCCTCTCAAATGGTGGAAGGAAAATTAAACACTCTAAGTTGTAATGGGTTCTACAGGTATTAAACCAGAAGAGGAAAAAGTTCATAATAAAGGTGGACCGAGACATCAATTTCCGTTAAAACTTGCTTGGGCTTGTACAGTACACAAAGTACAAGGAATTAGTGTTGATGAAGCTGTCGTGTCCCTTAAAAAAATATTTGCACCTGGACAGGCATATGTGGCATTAAGTCGTGTTAGAAGTTTGTCCGGTTTGATTAGCCAAGATTTTGAAGAAAAGGTTATATATTGTAAAGATAGCATTAAGGATGTAGTTCAAAGCATGCCCAAATTTTTTATAAAAAATATTCCAAAGCACAGGTCAATGCACAAGCATTCAGGGTGTTTTTGATGAATGTGCAAAGTTTACGCCGATATTTAGCTGATTTGATTTTGTGTATACAGCATTTGAAGCCTAACTGCATTGCTATAACTGAAACATGGTTACCTGACAATATCTCATTTGAAACTGTAAAGATTGATGGTTATAGTTTTCATAGTCAACCACGAAGTTTCTTACAGTAACAGTAACCCAACTTTAATGAAAAGAAAAGGTCAACAACATGGTGGTGTTGGTATGTATACCTCAGACAATTTGGCACATAATGTTGTCCAGGTACCAAATGTCAATTTAGAATGTTTAGTTTGCAACTACAGTACACACAATATATTAATAGCAGTTATTTATCGGCCACCATCATATCCCATGTGTTTGTTTAAAGAAAATCTAGGCAAATTGCTTGATTTTCTAGAATCTGTAAGTAATACAACTGTTGTCATGGGAGATTTCAATGATAACATTTTAAAGTCTTTAAAAATCTGCAAGTTTATAACAGACAGAGGGTTTATTCAACACGTAACACAAGCTACAACAGAAAAGGGCACATTAATTGATCATGTTTATGTGAAAACAACACATTATGATGTAAAACAATAGTGCTTCTGACATATTTCAGTGACCATGAGGGTATTTTTACATCTAATACTTTTAACAATGATGAGGGGGAATTTGACCATTTGTAGGTTTTACTGTTCAGCTTTGTTTGATGAAGGAGGTGGAGAGAGAATTCACATCCCTGTGGATACTTTATCTCTGCTGAGCCAAATATAGCTGTATTGCAGTGCCTTTTCACTGCAAGGTAGAAATATAAGTGTAACATATTAAATAGACTTGTTTGACAAAGGAATCAGACAGAGTATAGGCTATATCCTTATACTACAACTATACCTTTCACAATAAACAACATCATTTAGCTACATTTTGAATATTTATTTATATTTGTCTGCGCTAACATTCAAAAGTGCACTAACTGTATAGTTATACACATTAGCTAAACAAAATAGTAATTTTACTATATGAAATACTGTTCTTTCTGTAATTTTGCTCTAACAAACATTTAAATATTAATTTTGTACACAAAGAAAAGAGCACATTATAACTTACATGTTGTATCTGTTAAAATGACATAGCTTATAAGTTGTTTTAAAAAACTGACAGATGATAGCTTATAAAATTATGCTTAACCATGACATACTAAAAATGACACTCGATACGTTGATCAAAGATGGCCAACAACCAGTGGCGGCTCGTGGGTTTTTAAATGGAGGAGGCACACTAACTGTATTGGTCTGGGATCCCTGCCGATTATAATTATTATTATTTGCTTAACCACTTTAAAATGGCTTTTTGGTTGCTTTTAGTCAGAAAACGACACACATACAGCAAGATAATATAACTTCACTTACATCATCCATCCCTTCTTAAAAGTCTGTGTTAAAAGAGAGCTGCCTGTTGCGCCATTTAATTAAGCCGACTGATGTAGTCTATATCCAGCTAGGCGTGTTTTCCCTTTTTTAAAATTTGTACATATACTGTTTGAATGACAGCTTGGTAAATCTGTTGGCAATCAAATATTTAATATCGCTACTCATCATTAGTACTTGGTACATTATCAGCGCAGCGGGAGACGTTCAAACTAAAATCACGTAATTTACGTCTCTATGATGATTGGTTGATATCAGAAGGGAGGCTAGCCTCCCTTGCGAGGGTTCTTTTCTCAACACTCCTCAGCGCTGAAAGTGAACACTCGATGGTGATTGGCTATTTTTTTTTTCCAATGGAGGCACGAGAGCTCAGCTCTCCCCCGGCCTCACCCTCCCCTTCTCTATCATTAGCGGTTGTAATTACATCATGTACATCTATGTTTTACATAGAAAAATGAGAAAACATCTACATAAAGACATTTTGACTGAAGTGTATAATGAGATGAAAATATTAGGTTCAACCACAAATTTGAGTTAATCTTGCGATTTTGAATTCTTTAATCATATTTAAAGATTTTATGCATACTTTGAAAACATACAGTTTATAATTTTTAACTTAAAGTTTAATATTGATCCTATGTTGTGCACTTTGGGGCAAAATGAGCACATTAGACCTTACATGTTATATCTGTTAAAGTGATAGACAACATAAATTACTTGAAAATATTGACAAATAATAACTTAAACATTTATGCTGTGGCATGACGGAACAGAGTCTGACATAACGCCCCCCTCTGGAAGGCGTGTCCTCACGCCATATAACATCCAGTGGGGAGGGGGGTGGCCACTCTGGAGGTCCCTCAGGACAGACATGGGAAAGTGGGCCTCCAGAGCGGTACCCGTTCGGGGTGCCATGGCGGATCTGGGGACTCGGGAGGCCATGGCGGAGCAGGGGACTCGGGAGGCCATGGCGGAGCA
>NW_015544131.1:73999-82722 GCF_001515605.1 Sinocyclocheilus anshuiensis | reverse complement strand
TACTTTACCAAGACTTTATTTTCAGGAACCAAGGGAGACGAACTCAGGAAGACGTTTAACAGCGGACCGAGAATTTGGGGCTGGGAACACTTTTTAAACACACAGGAGGAGGGGATGAAACACCTGGGGAAACAAATGAAACATCAAGGGAAACACCTGGGACAAATGAACTTAACTAATCAGGGGAGGAACAGGAAACTAACCAAATAAGGGCATGGGAAGGCACATGGGGGAGCAGGACACACACAAAACATGGAACAGAGTCTGACAATGTGTGTATCATAAGAAAATAATAGGTTCAAGCAAATTTGAATTAATCTGTTTAATCTGTTTATCTTTAATAATTTATCATGCTTTTATGCATACATTGAAAACATGCAGTTTATAATTTAACTATTATAATCACATTTTATTATTGCTCCTTAAATTTTCTAACTATGGTCTATAATTTCACTCATAAACAAATGTTCAAGTCACAGTGCTGTCACTGTTATGTTGTCAATGGTAGTTACAAAAAGCAAAAGCCACTGGTAATGGTACTCCTGGTTTACTGGGATGGGGTTCGATTCCCTACAGTGCCCTTGTCTTTTTGTAGAAACTACATACAATGTAATATTTGTACTAGATTTATGAAATCTGTAAATAGTATAAAAGTCTTCCAACAAATAAAATATAAATCATGGAAATGAGTAAATGTAGTATGTGGAGTCAATTCATTTAACTTTCCACATATGAAAAAAAAAAACATCCATTTGTATGTGCATCATATTTTTTTTATAAATCTTTAAAGTACTTAATTTTCCTAATATAATATCTTACTATATTATTTACACAGATGTGCTATGACTAGTTTCTAGGAAATTTTGTAACCAACTAGTCTAAAAATCCTACTCCCATATTTTTCAGAAAAAAATCACCCCTGAATACAAGTCGCACCGGGTTAAAATTGAATTGAGTAGGAAAAAGTAATAGTAAGTAAGTAAAGAAAAAATAATACAGATTGTATTATATAACTCTTATTTTATGACATCGGAACATCTCGTTTATCTTATGAATAGACATGGCTCTGAGCCCACAATCAATATCACAAAAAAATGCAAGCAAGTTTTGACGTGAAATAATATTTTTGTTTTGCTGATTTTTTTTTCTTTTCCACTCAAGATATCCACTTTTTTTAATGTAAGCTAAATGTAAGTTTTACGTGACAATAGTTCAAATGTATGTGTAAATGTGCAGAAAAAGCAATGCATAAAAAATTAAAACAATGGTTATAAATGAATATTACCATGTAGCTACATTGTATTCAAGCAAGTTTGGCACAGATTTGATATGGCTTCTTAGAGTTAGTGTAAGTAAAACATTTAAATGTAGATGTGTAAGCATAAAAAAACTAAAAACAATAACTGTCACTGAAGAGTGAACTATGGAGCAGATTTTACATTGCTTCTTTGAGAGAAACAACATTTCATGTTGCCAGCAGGTGGCGCTATGTCTATAACTGAATATTGCCCTGTAGACGTCTTCAAGCCAGCACTATTATCAAACATGCTAAGTTTGGGGCATATTGGTTATTGTATGCTTGATTTAGAGCAACTTCTTGTTTCATTCCATAAATAGCATGTTTTAGCACAGGGGTCAGCAGACTCAGTCCTGGAGGGCCGGTGTCCTGCAGAGTTTAGCTCCAACCTTAATTAAACACACCTGAAGCAGCCAATTAAGGTCTTACTGGGTATACTTGAAACTTCCAGGCAGGTGTGTTGAGGCAAGTTAGAGCTACACTCTGCAGGACACCAGCCCTCCATGACCAAGTTTGGTGACCCCTGCTTCAGCACTTATCTAAGTGTTGCTAATATGTTTTAGCATGTTTGTAGAATATTTCTAGTATACTTAACACTTGCTGACACTTTTAAATATGTTGGTAGGAGTCCATAACAGTGTTAAAGATGTCCCTTCCTGTTGCCAGCAGGTGGTGCTATGATAACTGAATATGGGCATGGATGTGTTCAGGACACAACTCTTATCAAACAAAGTTTGAGGCAGATTGGACATTGTTTGCCTGAGTTACAGCAACTTCCTGTTGAATTGCATTAATAACATGCTTTAGCACTTAGCTACAGTGCCTTGCGAATGTATTCATACCCCTTCATTTTTTCACATTTTGTTTTGTTGCTGCCTTATGTTAAACTGCTTTAAATTAGTTTTTTTCCACAACAATCTACACTCCATACACCATAATTGTCAAGCAAAAAAAATTTTTTTTTAACATCTTTGCAAATTTATTAAAAATAAAAAAATTAAATGATTCCATTGCATAAGTATTCATCTGGGACAGTTGAAATTTAGCTCAGGAGCATTCATTTTGCTTGTAGATATTACTACACTTCAAGTGAAGTTAACCTGTGGCACATTCAATTGAATGGGTATGATTTGGAAAGGCACACACGTCTTAATAAAAGGTCTAACAGCTGATAATGCATATCAGAGCAAAAACCAAGCCCTGAGGTCAAAAGAACTGCCTGTAGAGCTCAAGCAACTGATGGAGAAGGGCTTTGGTTAGAGTGGTGACCAAGAACCTGATGGTCACTCTAGTTGCGCTCCATGATCATATATGCAGATGGGAGAAAACCAGGCACTGCTCATCACCTGCAGAGTACCATCCCAAAAATAAAGTGTGCTGGTAGCAGCCTCATGCTGTGGGGCTGTTTTTCAACAGCAGGGACCGAGGGACTCGTTAGAGTAGAAGAAACGCTCAGTGCAGCAAAATATAGATATAGCCTTAATGAAAACCCAGTCCAGAGCATTCAGAACCTCAGACTGGGCAGAAGTTTCCTCTTTCAACAGGACAATGACCCTAAGCACAGCAGGAGTGGCTTATAGACAACTCTGTGAATGTCCTTGAGTGGCCCAGCCAGAGCCTTGGATTGAACCCAATTAAATATTTCTGGAGAAACCTGAAAATGTGCATCTGCCCCCATCCAAGCTGACAGAGCTTGAGAGGTGAAGAGGTGAGGTGAAGAATGGCAGATAATTGCAAAATGCTGATGAGCAAAGCTTGTCGCATCAAACAAAAAAAGACTTGAGGCTGTTAAGGTGCTTCAGCTAAATATTAGGTTATTTAAGTTTTTTATATTTAATAAATTTACGAAGTTGTGACAATTCTGTTTTTGCTTTGTCAGTATGGTGTATGGAGAGTAGATTGATGTGGAAAAAAGTAATTTAAAGAAGTTTATCATAAGGCAGCAACATAACAAAATGTAAAAAAAATGAAGGGGTATGAATACTTTCGCAAGGCACTGTATGTATTGCTAACATGTTTCAGTATGTTTCTAGGAAATTGTTAGCATGTTTAACACTCGCTTCCATATTTAAATGTTGTTAGAAGTACATGTCACTGTAAAACATGTCACTTTCTGTTCCCAGCAGGTGGTGCTATAACTATAACTGAATATTGACATGTAGATGTCTTCAAGCCAGGACTATTATGAAACATGTGAAGTTTGGGGCATATTGGACATTGTATGCTTGATTTACAGCAACATTTGCATTGAATTAATAGCATGCTTTAGCACTCAGCTAAGTGTTACTAGTATTAGCATGTTTTTAGAATGTTGCTATTATGTTTAACACTTGCTGACACGTGGAAATATCTTTCTGGGAATATATAACAGTGCTAAACGTCACTTCCTGTTGCCAGCAGGTGGCGTTATGACTGTATCTGAATAGGACAAAGACGTGTTCAGGACACAATTTTTATTAAACATGAAGTTTGGGGCAGATCGGACATTGCATATTTAAGTTAGAGTAAAACAAGTAATTTCCTGTTGCCAGCAGGTGGCACTATGATTATAACTGAATATTGGCCTGAAGATGTGCTCAGTCCAGGACTCTTATCAAATGTGTGAGGTTTGGGGCAGATCGAACATTGTATGCATGAGTTACAACAACTTCCTGTTTCATGGTATTACTAGCTGCATGCTTTAGCACTTAGTAAGTGTTGCTAGTATGTTTGAGCAAGTTTTAGCATGTTTAGCACTCAATGGCTTATTCTAATGTGTTGCTTATAGTCCATCACAGTGTTAAACATGTCACTTCCTGTTGCCAGCAGGTGGCGCTATGACTATAACTGAATATGGGCATGTAGATGTGTTCAGGACAGGACACTTACCAAACTTGTTAAATTTGTGGCAGATTGGACACTGCATGCCTGAGCTACAATAACTTCCTGTTCACTGCATTAATATCATGCTTTAGCACTTAGCTAAGTGTTGCTAGCATGTTTTAGTATGTTTCTAGCATGTTGCTAGCCTATTTAACACTTGCTGACACTTTTAAATATGTTCCTAGGAGCCCATAACAGTGTTAACCATGACACTTCCTGTTGCCAGCAGGTGGCGCTACGACTATAACTGAATATGGGCATGGGTATGTGTTCAGGACTTAACACCTATCAAACGTGCGTAGTTTGGGGCAGATCGGACATTGCTTTCCTGAGTTACAGCAACTTCCTGTTTCATGGCAAAACATCAAACTTTGTCAGGCTGCCAGTGACACGCCCCTTGACGAAAACTCAAGATCTTCGCAATTTAACGTCACAAAGGCCTTTTGATAACCCTCACCAAATTTAAAGGGGTCATATGATGCTGCTAAAAAGAACATTATTTTGTGTATTTGGTGTAATGAAATGTGTTTATGCGGTTTAAGGTTCAAAAAACACATTATTTTCCACATACTGTACATTATTGTTTCTCTGAAACGCGTCGATTTGTACAAAGCTCATCGGAAGGAAAAGCAAGGTGTGCTGTGATTGGCCAGCTATCCAGTGCGTTGTGATTGGCCGAATACCTCAAGCGTGTGACGGAAATGTTGCGCCCCTCACCATACTGTAATGATGCCCTGTCAGGCCGGAGCGATGATTCAAAAACATGAAAACCCATTATAAACGAGGCATTCGTTGCATCCAGTGGGGACATAATTATGGATTATAATGACTTATGAGGCATTTGTTGCATCCAGTGGGGACATAATTACTGATTATAATGACTTATACTGTGTTTTTACGCGTTGTGCATTGCGCCGTGTAAACATACAACCATGTCTGCATTTGTGATCGGAGAAATGACAAACAACAAGCCCTACTCTACACTGCCCAAAAAACTCGCTTTAAATATTAAAAATAAAAAATATAAAAACTCTTTAAATATAAAAAATGTATTTACAGTCTGTGAGCCAGAACAGCCGGCATTACTACAGCGAGAATAAAAGTTACGCCTTCTTTCTTTGCGTGAACATTTGGGTGGCGTTATGCAAATCTTCCCACATAGTGAGGTAGATATGTGGGGGCGTGTTAGAACGAGCCATTTTAGGTAGGCGTGGTTGACTCTTAACTTTTATAAAGAATATCTCTTTGGATTTGAGACTTTAGTCTTTGCAACTTTACAGATCTTCTTTATACACCAAGAGCTTGTAACACTCCAAAGAGAAAGGAAAAATTGAAATCGCATCATATGACCCCTTTAATTCCAGCTTGTAGTAATTTAATGTGTATATATTTTGAAAGCATTGAATCGCGATTCATTCGATTCTTAGCATTTTAAATCAATTACTATCCGAAATCGGCGATTCACGATTACAAATTCATGTTTCAAGATCGATGCATATGCATCGTCAGGGTTTATAATCGATGCATCGAGAAAACGAGTGAATCGTTACACCCCTATTTGGACAAGATTAGGCTGGGTATGGCTCAGTTTTGGGGTTTCTGGTTAAAGGCTGATGTTGATGTGGTTTTCTTATGGCTGAGAATCTGTACCAGTAATAAAACCTGTTCTGGCCCACTTCAGGGCCAGTTATAAGTTATTAACTGCTGAGACTTGGCCCAGTTATGGCCCATGTGTGGCCCCTGTCTTTAATTCAGATTAGGGCCACTCCAGGGCCATCATTCATTGCGGTATGTGGGCCGAGGGAAAAGTGGTTGTGTGGACCGGAGCTGGGCCAGAAGACAATTGCTATGTGGGTGTATCGTAAATTTGAAAAGACAAATACACACAAAAATAATCCTATATCAAAATATCCTTCTAAACACATCCTTGTGTTATGTGTCTGTCTAAATATATGGGAATTAAGACATAACCGACTGTTGTTTTTCATGCTAAACCTGTTTAAAAAAAACGGTGTTTTTTTGGGGGGGAGGGGGGTATTTTTTTTTATTTTAATTATTATTATTATTATTTATCTATTATTATTTTTTAATTAGGCTACATCTTATCATTGTCAAGTGTTTTTATTTATCTTAATTTCCATATTTACATGCTGCAACAGTTGTGTGATTTTCAATGAAATATTTTACTATTAATTCACTCGTTTTTCCTTCTCTAATCCTCACTCAAGGAAAGAAAGAAAATAAAAACAGCTCACTTTTAAACAGCTTTTTTAAGGAAAACAAATCGGCGCACTTTATAGTTATACACGCACGAAGTAATTTTCCCCGTATTATTTCCCTCCTCTCGCCGCTTCACTCCAGTCCAGCGGGTGGCGCTAAAACACATACGTTTGTTTGTCTAACAACATTAAACCTCAGAGGAAGAAGTTTAGTTTCACTGCGGTCTCTGTTGTTTTGTCGTGCTGCTAGTTTAATACAAACGGTTAGAATGTTGTTTCTGTAAGTAGAAAAATACAGTTATTGAATCAGGTCAGTAAATACCTGTAATATTCTCATCCTCACAGTCGTGACTAAGTTTTGAAGCAAGCAGATCTGGAGGAGTGAAGATGGTGTTTGTTAAAGAGGAGAGAGAGGAGAACACGAGTGAACCAGAAACCTGGAGAATAAAACACGAGGAATCAGAACCCAGGAGAATACAACACGAGGAACCAGAACCCTTGAGCATAAAACACGAGGAATCAGAACCCAGGAGAATACAACACGAGGAACCAGAACCCTTGAGCATAAAACACGAGGAATCAGAACCCAGGAGAATACAACACGAGGAACCAGAACCCTTGAGCATAAAACACGAGGAATCAGAACCCAGGAGAATACAACACGAGGAACCAGAACCCTTGAGCATAAAACACGAGGAATCAGAACCCAGGAGAATACAACACGAGGAACCAGAACCCTTGAGCATAAAACACGAGGAATCAGAACCCAGGAGAATACAACACGAGGAACCAGAACCCTTGAGCATAAAACACGAGGAATCAGAACCCAGGAGAATACAACACGAGGAACCAGAACCCTTGAGCATAAAACACGAGGAATCAGAACCCAGGAGAATACAACACGAGGAACCAGAACCCTTGAGCATAAAACACGAGGAATCAGAACCCAGGAGAATACAACACGAGGAACCAGAACCCTTGAGCATAAAACACGAGGAACCAGAACCCAGGAGAATAAAACACGAGGAAGGAGGTTGGTCTTTATTCTTCATTTGTCTTTAATGACTGTTTGTGGACTGAATGTGTCACACAATCATTAGGCTTACAAAGCTTTAACTCTGAGTGGATTTTTGGGTCCTCCTGGAGAAGTTTTTACATGCCCTGACATTTTTTCCCAGTATCTAAAAAACATAGTGGCTTAAGTCTGATTACACTGTAACCAGCACAAACTGTGCTACAATAATACATGAGAAGCATGAATGTAGCTTACATGTTTGTGTTTTTGAGAAAACATTTGTTCACAAGACTTTTGAGAACTGGATGTGCTAGCCTAGAGTTTTTGCTACAACATGTGAATATCATCCTGCTCACTCATTCACAGAAAACAGTATGATGATGTTATGATAAATGTTATTTTGAAGAATGTGTGTAACCAAACAGTTGAACAGACTTAGTATTCATTTTTTGTCTGTTCAAGACTTAGTACTTGTATTACTTAGTATACTTGTAATACTACTTGTACTTGTAGTATTTTTCCTGCTATCAAATGTGGACCAGCTACTGTTTGGTTACTCACATTTTTCAAAATAACTTCTTTTGTGTTCAGCAGAAGAAAGATATTAATACAGGTTTGGGACAATATGTGAGTGAGTAAATAATGACAGAAATTAAGTGGGGGGGTGTATTGTGTATTTTTATTTTTTTAAATAGGGCTATCAAGTGATTATTTTTTAATGTAATTAATTACATAAAGTTATTAATCAAATTAATGACATTACTTAATAACTTTATCTTGAATTAATTGGCACATTTTGTGTTACAGGTAATTTAAAGTTATCTTTGTGTTAAATTAGAAAATCACTGAATAGACATTACAAAAAAAGTAGCTTTAGAAAGAAACTAATTACACATACAACAATACAGATAAATAATGAAATTTGAAATGATTTAAAAAAAGAAATGATGCTCTAAATATAAAACTAAAAGCGCCACTAGGTGTCTTAACGCCGGTTTCACACTGCACGTGTAAGCAGAGCATATTTTATTTTCGGCAGCGCGTAGCAGGAGCAGAAGCGGTAGTGCAGCATAGGGCTGCATGATTAATCGAATGCGATTGTCATGCGCATTTTGTTGGTAAAGCCGGTTCTGTAATCAGCAGGAAATCATCACGTGCTTTCAGATGGAGCAGAATTTACTACACAGAGCCGTAGTTCACTGACAAGTTACGCTAAAAAAAATCGCTAAACGATTTTATTGAGCGATTCTGAAATTGAAGAAATCGTTCGCGATAATGACATCTGTTTGCATAGCTTCTCAGTGAACTACGGCTCTGTGAAGTAAATGCT
>NW_015544131.1:68113-73831 GCF_001515605.1 Sinocyclocheilus anshuiensis | reverse complement strand
TCATAACGTCAGTCGAGTGTTTGAAATAAATCCTTCTGTGAGATGATGTGGCTTCTTACACAGAATAAAAAATATAAGAAATATTTCATAGTATTTAAGCAGTGATAAAGGCATTGCATTTGCATTATAAATATACTTTATTTTAATGAAAATTATAATAAGAAGAACTCTGATAAACCGTATATTGCCGTAGTCGTGTGTTTATTAGTCACGTTGAATCGATGAAAGCAGTTGAATCTTCTGTTTATTCAGCTGCAGCGATAGGCATTTTCTGGGTTTCTTCTGCGAGGCGTATTTGGAGTTTCAGTGCGAGAGCGCCCTCTGGCCTTTGGATGGAGATTTACTGCTGATCACAGAACCGTGCTTCACTGAAAGATACGCATGACAATCGCAGCTTCTGTCGAATCGCAATCTCGATTCCATTTCGATTTATCGTGCAGCCCTAGTGCCGCGATCGTTTCGGCGCAGAATCTATTTTGCTTACGCTGAATTAAAGCCACAGTGTATTGTTCTTGATCAAAATTGACCTGATTAAAATAAAAAATAACCAATTTCACCAAAAAATCATGTAAGTGAGGTGTTGCGTGTTTCACAATCACCATATGAAAAACAAAATGCACAAAACCACATCACGTCCACGAGTTTTTGCCCAAACTTCAAAGGTCTGTTAAATTAATAAAACTAGAGGCATTTGTTAACTTTAAGATTACTTTTTATCATGTAAACTACCTATATGCAGCATGTTATTTACATATGTGTGTGGGACAGAGGGGGGCACGGTCGCATCGCAGCAGAAGGAGTATGCTGGCCATATCATACATCAAAACACATGAAAAAATACTATAGTAATTTATAGTTAATAATACTATAGTGTTTTTGAACCATACTATAGTTGCTGTGGTAATATAACAACTATGGCAATATAAACGAATTACTTTACCCAATACTGTACTAATTTTCTACAACTATAGGGTATATTATTACAATGCACTAGTTTACTGTAGTAAAAACTAAAGTATACTACTGTATTTATTACAGTTATCAGTTCACTATAGTTAATACTACATGCTGTAGCATTGATTAACAAAGTGTTGTAAATACTATAATATATACAGTATAATATACTTTACTATAGTATGTTTCAAAAACGCCATAGTATTTACTATAAATTACTGTAGTATTTTTTTTCATGCACAGTGTTCGAAGGAGAACGCTGGGAAATATGACAGAAATTACGATACTCGTCTGTATTGCAGTACACAAGCCGCGCGCGATTCAGCTGCACGCGACAAACGGCTTGCGCATCCAGTGTGAAACAGGCGTAAGTAATTCAGTCTTTCATTCAATCGATTCGTTCAAACGGCTGATTCATTCAGAAATGAAGCAAGTGACTGGCTTTTTAGTTTAACTCTTTCTATTGGCGGTTTTCAATCAGAGAGTTATTATAAGTGAGGAAAAGAAAAACCATACAACACTGGTTTCACGACATTGAACAAGAAATCTAGATGGTATTAAACACATTCCTTGCTCTCTGAACCAAATTCAGGAGAAAAGAAAAAAAAAGGGAGAGAGAATTAAAAAAAAGAGGGGGGGTTATAATCCAGAAACATACAAATGTATTACAACACAATTGTAATATACAAGAATTACGCTGCCCAGTAATAAAATAAAAAATTAGGAAAAGCAGATCCGCCTAATCTTTTGAGTTGCTGGAGAAATCATTTCTGAATCCTTGCTGGGACTCTGAAAATATTCAATTTTAAGTCTTGTAAAAAAAGTTTTTGGTATAAAGACCGGAATGTTTTGAAATAAGAAAATAAATTTAGGCAATATATTCATTTTTATTGCATTAATTCCACCTACAAGCGATAGTGGAAGAATTGTCCACCTAGCAAGATCCTGTTTCGTTCGATCCAAAATTGGAATAAAATTATGCTTGAAAAGATCTACGTGTTTTCTCGTTACTATAACTCCCAGGTAACGAAAATAATCTGAGGCTAATTTAAATGGGAACGCTGATACTGAAAGAGCCCTTGCAGCCAAATTAATTGGGAAGAACTCTCCTATTTAAATTTAATTTATAGCCCGAAACACTACTAAACTTTCAAAATATCCAAAACATAAGGAAAACAGGCTTCCGGATTTGAGACGTACAACACTACATCGTCAGCATAGAGAGAAATTTTCTGTTCTTTACCTGCTCTAAAAATACCAGATATATATTGTGATTAGAACGAAAAGCTATTGCAAGAGGCTCTATAGCTATAACGAACAAAAAAGGGGACAGGGGGCACTCGTCCCACGGTAAAGTGAAAAATATTCAGAGCTTATACCATTTGTTTTCACAGATGCCAAAGGGGAAGAATATAAGAGTTTTACCCAGGACACAAATTTATCACCAAAACCAAACTTTTTTAATGTATAAAAAAGATAGTCCTCTCAATGCGGTCAGACCTCCGGTATTGATAAATCTGACGAGGTATAAATTATGTTCATAAACCTTCTAAGATTAAAGAAACCCTGTCTGTTTTTTATAAAGGCCGTTTGGTCAGGCTGAATAATGTCTTGCACAATTGTTTCCAGCCTTAGAGAGAGAACCTTAGCCAATTTTCACGTCAACATTAAGGAGGGATATTGGATGGTAAGACCAATCGTTTTTTATTGGGTTTCAAGATCAGTGAAATTAATGCTTGACGCATGGAAAAGGGTAAACTACCATTATTTAGGGATTCTTCGAAAACCAAAAGAAGCAATGGAGAAAGCTGAAGAAAAAACTTTTTAAAAAACTTAGCTGGGAACCCATCTGGGCCTGGGTATTTTCCACTTTGCATCTGTGAAATAGCCTGCAGGATTTCAGTTAAACTAATAGGATCATCTAATTTGGCATTTGACTCGTTGCTAATTTGAGGGATGTTGAGATTTTCAAAAGAGTTGTTTATAAGATTAGAATATTTAAGGGAATTAGACTGGTATAAAGAAGAATAAAATAATTTAAACTGATTATTAATTTCTTGAGGGTTCGATATAGGCCTGGGCGATAAAACGGTATCGATATTTATCGACGGTACACCTTCTTCGATATCGATAGAAAAACCGTTCGATATAGCGCACGATATAGGCACGTACTATGAGTCCTACACATATGTAGTATGAGTACTACAGCCCACAAACACGAACACATCCTGAAATGAGTGCTGTGCCTGCCTGTGATGAGGAGATTGTGAATAAAGAATGAATATTAGTCGAATTTAAAATAAACATTTGCATTTGAATGTTAGGTGTGCATCAGAGAGCGTCATCAGTGGCGCGCGAGATGCGGTGATGATGTAAGTGACGTCGTTGCATTTTAATGTTTTGTTAGTCTAGCCCACGAGACGCGCCGCTGCTGCGTTATTCATTCAAAATATTAGAGAAATATAGAAGCTCAATGCGGAGAAGATCTTGAATGGGTTAAACCAAGGTTTATTCCTTTTCACTGTGTCTCATATGTTTTTAAATGCAGTCTGTGTGAATGGTGCTTCGGCTCGTTGGATTAAGCAATGCATAAATACATGATGCTGTTTTGTTCATAATTGTTTATGCAATTTACGAAATTATATTTTATTTTTATGAGTTAATTTATACGTAATGCACATTTTTATAGAGTTACTTCTAGGGCTGCAACAACTAATCGATAAAATCGATTATTATCGATAATGAAAATCATCGACAACGATTCTCATTATCGATTAGTCGGGTCTGCCCACAGTGCACGTCCAACTTCAGCCGGTCGCGTCAAATTACAGCACTGAATTACGCATTTCTATGGACAAAATGCATCTAAAAATAGTGGAGGAAACAGAATGAGATGCTGCGGGAGAGTTACGTGATCCAAGCTGCCCAAAACATGAGAATTCTTTATTTTAAGCTTTAAGCTGATGCATTAGCGCAGGGGTAGGCAACGTCGGTCCTGGAGTGCCGATGTCCTGCAGTACTGGTGATTACCAAAATCATTTTTTAGCTTTCTGTATTGGTTAGTCCTCCAATATGCGTAAGCTCTTTAGTAACGGCAGTAGGCTATTTCTAATACTATAATATAGGCCTAATTATTGCTGTTATATATGAAAGAAAGGCAGAGAGCTTTATAGTGTTTTTTTTTTTTTCAGATACCCAATTACAGTCAACACAATTACAGTCAAAAACTACATTAACAATGCCAGCAAGAATGCAAGCTGTTATGAAGGGCATAGGAGGCCATTTTTGTTATGTGAATAAATACTATTTAGTTGTTTAAGTTTATTTGCCCAATAGATGACAATAACATTTTTTGATTTAAACAATTTTGACAGATTCCTAAAATGTGTTTTCTCTTTATTATGGCAGGTGGCCTAATAAATTAAGCACTGTATGTTTTCATAGCATTCATTTGGCACGTTTGTTTGAAGGACATTGGGCAAAATGTGGAATAGTGTTTTTTGTCAATAAAATAATTTTTATTTTTTTTTAAACGATTAATCAAAAAAAAATTGACCAACTAATCGATTATCAAAATAATAGTTGGTTGCAGCCCTAGTTACTTCCTTGCGTTGACAATTTAAATGTGCTGCATTATTTTGCTCATTGCGCCCTCCTGTGGCCTCGGGAGACAATTTAATTAACCTATTTAATCTGCATATAAAACATTAGAAATGAGATATTTGTTTAATATTTATTGTGTTTGTTAAAACAAAATATTTGTTGTTTGTCTCAATAAATTGTGTTAATTATAAATACAGTGGTTAAATAATAAAAAAAAAAATTATATTGCTTTTTGTTTTAAAAAAGGTTATAAAAAAAGTCAATAATTATCGATACAGACCGATATGAAACATTATTTCGTTGATACATTTTTTTTAGCTATATCGCCCAGCCCTAGTTTGATACAATATTTCCAACTGGGGTTTGAATTTGAGCAATAAAACTCTTTGCAGTTTGAAGTCTAAGTTACAAGAGCTTTGCCTGGTTTATCACCAAATTCATAGAAGCGGTGTCGTGACTTGAGTAAAAGCTGCTCCGCTTGGTTAGTGGAGAGAAGTGACTGGCTTTTTAAATGGCTCACTGTATCATTGACTCACTCGAGTAGTTTAAAAACATGGATTCATTCAGTAAAGAAACACCGCTGTGCGCTCATCACAACAGTTCTCCTAGGGCAGTGCTTCTCAAAGTCTGGACTCCGGTCCGGATCCGGACCCGGAGGGAATTCAGTCTGGACCCGCCTCCATTTAGTATTTCAAGAACACTAATTATTTCCTACTTTGATAAACGCATGTTAAACTTGTAAATCATATGTTTAGTTTTTGGAGATGGTCCGAAATGAAAGCGAAGGCGAGATATTGAAATTTTTCCTTCATGACATTTGTTGTCATGACATCCAGTGAGCGTATGACGTTTGACATAATCGGACGACATTTCACCGCTAATATGAGTAATTTTTTATTTATTTATTTTTGTTATCACTTAGATTATGTCTATTTGACTTCTATCAGTGTCCAGTGTTTCCCATACATTGAGTTACTTGTTATTTTCACAAAATCAAAACTGACTGCCACAAATAGATTTTCCAAAAGGATTCTACTTCATTGAATAAACTGAGCACTGCACGTTTCAAAATTAAAATGCAGCGCGGGTGTTTTTATATGAATGTATAATTGAAAAGAACCGACCGTCTTCAGAAAAGCTTTGATGTCATTTTCATTTCGT
>NW_015544131.1:58012-67806 GCF_001515605.1 Sinocyclocheilus anshuiensis | reverse complement strand
ACTGACCGCCACAAATAGATTTTCCAAAAGGCTTATACTTCGTTGAATAAACTGAGCACTGCACGTTTCAAAATTAAAATGCAGCGCGGGTATTTTTATATGAATGTATCTTTGAAAAGAACCGACCGTCTTCAGAGAAGCTTTGATGTCATTTTCATTTCGTCTTTCCTAGCGTTTGTGAGCGCAGCGCTTATTTGAGTACAGCCGTTACCGGGGAAACCGCTTTATCTTCCCTGCAATAATCATTTACTCAAACTCGCTTTTATGAGATGAAGGGGGAAAAAAAAAATCGGCCAAACATATCGGCCAAAAAATCAGCATCATACAGTATATCGGCCATCGGCTGCCCTGATTTCTAAATATCGGCATCGGCCAGAGAAAAACCCTTATCGGTCGACCTCTATTGCTGACACTTAAAGGGATAGTTCACCCAAAAGTTTATTTGTTATGCATGTTATGTATGTTTATTAAAAACAAGTTTTGTAATAACCAATTGTTCCGGTCCGGACCTCTGACACTGATGAAAATTCAGATTTGGACCTTTGAATATAGACTTTGAGAACCCCTGTCCTAGGGCTTTAATTTCGTTTTGGCCAAATTAATGTCTAAAATGTAATTATTTGCACCCTTACCTTATCTTCATTTTTAAGCAAAAACTTTTATGTAACCCAGGCTTAAAGTTCTCCGTCACCGTGCCGGATCTCCATTGTGCAGTGTTTGGCTGCAGAAAAAAAAAATTTGTTTAGCACTTTCGAGTCCATGAGTTCGCCTACCAATGGTATGAGAGGAGCACAGCTTTCACTCTCAACCAAACTAACATTACTAGCCAATCAGAATTGTTTTGCTCTTATAAACATGAGACGCGCATAATAGTATCCAATTGCAGAGTCGCAGCCCTGATGAATGGAGAAGCACGACAAAAAGCTGCGAGGCGCAATGGTCAAAGATGTCCATCTAGCGCATATTTACATAGAAAAATTAATTAAAAAGCAGCAGAGCTTTGTAAACAGCTCAGAGTAATCATGTCATCTCCATAAGAACGATATGATTGCCAGAATAAAATTACCGGGATTTCTGTTCACTAGGGCTGTGTCTCACCAGCAAAGTCACGATATGATCCGTATCACGATACATAGGCCACGATACGATACATATCATGATACGGGACTGCACTGAATTTCACCTCAGAAGAATTGAGTAAAACAGCTGTTTATTAAACACTGCATACTATAGGGCTGTTGCTAACTATTGGCAGAGCAGGCAGTTGACCTCTGCATTATGAAGGGCCTCCATAACTCTACCACAGTACAATATAGGTAATGGCATATGTTTCATGCTTACATTGTGCACTCCCCACCAGGTACAATATTCTGATTGTTTGCATCTTGTTTTTAAGCCCATAAATAATAATGTACTCGTTCTAATAAATTTATATTGTAATGTACTCATTCTAATATATTTAAATCATCTTAACATTGCTGGTAGGTTATTATTGCACATATCAACACACTCTCTACGTTTAAAAAATAAGAAGAGTTCTAAACTAATGCGCTGCCTAAACTACCTCACGCACACACGGTTTAGTCACTCACACTGTGCACGCGCACAGACATTCTTTTCAGCGCTGCCCCACAATTTTATCAACTAAATAGCTTAATCACTAAAGAGCTACGTTATCTTTCTCAACAAGGAACTGGTAACATCATCGTTTCTAAAGCAATTCAAGCCACAGCTTCACTGGTAATAGAGAAACATGGCAAAACGGTGGTAATTCATACATACACAGCCTCTCTCTCTCTCCCCCCTCTCATAAATGAACACTTGATAAATTACACTTTTCTGAGAATAGAATAGTGGAGATCGCTATACTGCAAGCTAACCGGTGTTTTCAGAAAACAAGCGCGTTTATCCACAGTGGAGAGAGCGCGCGTACACATGGTTGCCAGGTTGACAAAAACAAGTAACACACTTGGCAGATATTTCCGTATTGGGCAAGTGGGAAGCTCTGTTTCAGGGATTATGTCTCTTTATATCAGGCAACCCCGGTTGTGTTCCTCTGCGGCCAGATTAAACCTTGTTGTAGCCTATATATTATGCTCTATTCATTATTTGTTTAAAACCTTGCCCTTTTCTACTCCATTTTAAGCGCTGCTCTTGTATTCAAATTAAGCGTGGTCCACTGCAGTGCATGTGCCGCGATATCGATACAGGGACAGCTGTATCGATATTCGTATCGTCAAATCTCTGTGGCGATACATCGATGTATTGAACACAGCACTACTGTTCACACATGATCTCTTAATGGTAACTTACAGGTAATTTACCAGTAAAGACTGTATGTGTGAGAGGGGCTAAACTCTTCCTCTGCATATGCTGTGAATTTGAATTACCTAACGTTCATCTGGGAAAACATTGTGCATTATCTCACTAGACTTGTAATGTAAATAATTTATCAACTTTGCCAACACAGGAGAATACATCAACCTATTTCTAATTATGCCATTTTTTGTACATCGTGATTTCAAAACAAACACTTCTGAGTTTGCATGTGGCCAAATATTAAAATTTAATGGATTTAAACATAGTTTAATAACGCTGTAAAGTGAAACGTCACCAGGCCGTTTATTCAACGAATTGTTGAATAAAGTCGTTTTTTTTTTCTTTCGCGCACAAAGTATTCTTGTAGCTTTGTAAAATTACAGTTGAACCCCTGATGTCACATGGATTATTTTACAGATCTCCTTGCTACGTTTCTGGTGCGGATGGCGCGGCACACTGTTTTGTTTACTACACACATACTAAAGCGCGGATGACGCTCGCGGTGTTTTCAGCTTCTGCTGTCTCACTATGAACACGAATGTCTTCTCCAGCTGCTCTTGAGAGTCACTTCATTAGCATTTTACCGTTTCATTTGAGAAAACTACCGTCATATCACATACACAGCAGCTGCGAGTTCTTCACGGCAACCCGTCAAAATAAAAGTTTAGTTTAACATTAAGAAACTGTCAGAATATATTACTATTTAGCAGTCTTAAGACTCAATGCTACTACTGCTAAATACATATTAATAAGTCTTTATTTTTAAAGGAATAATCACATCTGTTTTTCTTCTTAATTTTAACAGTAAACCTCTGTTGTGCAGCACTTTGTTTGCCAAAAAATAAAAGGGTTTAATTTTCATTTGATTAGGATAAATTAAATTAATGTTTTATGCCTTCATCTGATTACCAGAAAAATTAAGAACATTTTATAGGGCCTTATTATTGTTTAAAAAAGGACACTATACAATATCAATAGCATTTGTATTAAAACTATATTCACTGAATGTAATAAAAAAAATCGTGATTCGCAAGCTCTCGATTCGAATCGGGACATCTGAATTGATACCCAGCCCTACGTTATTAAATGTGGTATTTTCACGTGCTTTCAGATGGAGCAGCATTTACTACACAGCGCCGTAGTTCACCGAGAAGCTACGCAAACAGCTGTTAGTGCAGAACGATTTCTTCGTTTTAATAATCGCGTGATTATGTCGTCTGCGTTTATTTATTTTTTTTTGTGTAGCTTGTTAGTGAACTAAGACTCGGTGTAGTAAATGCTGCTCCTTCTGAAAGCACATGATGGAGATTTACTTCTGATTACAAAACTGGCTTTACTGACAAGATGCATATGACAATTGCATTCGATTAATCGTGCAGCCCAACTATAATATATTAATGGTATGCCCCTCCCCTCAAACGCAGATGAGCCAATGGCAGTTCAGTATCAGTTGCAAGGGGACCGGAACTCGGACATCTTTAGGTTTCAGCGTCGTAGAGAAACATTGGAAGATCTTAAGCTTTCATCGGTTTGATGGTGTTTATGCTACAAAAATGGAAAAACGATGTGCCCAGGGCACTTGTAACAGATTCTAGGTATCCTGAGAGTATGGGCAATGAAATTAATTTTATTCTATTTCCTAATCCTAAACAAAACAGAGCAAAATGTCCCTAAGCATTCAGTTCCAATCCCAATGAAGATGAAAACGTTCATTTTCTAGTTGTCATACTCTCTTTAAGTTACAATTTTCATCTGCTCAAGCAGTACATTAATGCCATCTTGTGCTTCAGCAAGGTATCTCTGGCTAAAACTAGCTAACGTTAAAGTTAGTGAGTCCATGCTAACATACAAACCTAAACAGCAAACTATTCACAAATCATGTACAGTGTAGGTCAAAAACACATAAAAGGTCTAATGTTACATTTTAGTGCCTCTCCATATTAAACTGGTTAAATGTAAATTAATTTAATCTTACACTGCGGTACACGAACTGTGTTGTCATTGCGATTGTGGCGGCCGTAACATGAGACTTCTCCTGTTTGCATTGTGATCTGTATTTTTTTATATTTATTCTAAAATCTTTTATAAATCTATCCATGGCATATTGAAGTCCCACAGCTGAATGATGGTCCCTCTGTGTCCAAAATTTATCAAAAACATCTTGGGACAAGGTTTTCACACTGAGACATTAAGACAGTTAGCAACTCTGTTTGTTTGTCCGAGTGAGCAAGGGGGGTGGAGCTTACCGATGGGACCACTAATTGAAAGCAGCGCAAGCAAACTGGTCAGCAAACGAGCTCAGAACAGGTTTACTTGGGATCCAATGTTGATCTCGCGACACTGTTACAGCACAGCACAGCACTGTGAGATCTAGTGAGAAGCATTCAAATTCTGCTCAGAATTCTGTTATGAACAGATCAAACAGCGCTGACGCAGAAACCCAGAAGCAGTAACGCTAACTATACCCATGATGTTGCGGCAGAAATAGTACAGTGTTATTACATCATTAATTTCAGGGTTTGTACAACCTTTTGAGAGAGAAATTCAAGAACTTTTCAGTGACTTTCAAGTATTCCACACAGCTGTTTCCAGCACTTTAAAACTCTAAAAATGATCCAATTGGACAAAACACAATGTATATCAAAATATAGTTTTGTGGTTAATAAACACTTGTGTAAAATTAAAAAATACATACAATTACCACAATAACCAGTAGATGGCAGCAGAGGAGCACTTATTGGCTTATTAGTCATTCATTTCTACTTGCTTTATATTTTGAAATTATAAAATAACTATTCTAAAACATCAGATCATCAAGAAATCAATTTTTGTCAAAGTTTTGCACAATTTTTTGTGTATGTAGTACGAAAATCACCAATCTTTCCTTCACTTTTTGACTGAATTGCACATCAATTAAAATCACTGAAGTTGTCTGTCGGTCAGTTCTATATAATACTAGGGATGCACCGATACCACTTTTTTTCAGAACGAGACCGATACTTTAATTTTTGGTACTCGCCGATACCGATACCTGTATCTTCACAGCATTTGTAATTTGTTTTTTTAAATATCGGGTACAGTAACAAAATAATAGTAATAATAATAATATGAATCATGTTAGTTGGTTCATATAGCAAACAGATATTACCTTCAATTATTTCCACACTTAATTATACCTGTTAAAATGTATTGTATAAGCTTTTGTTACTTTCACTGTTCATTTTAATGGCACATTAAAGCTGCGCCATTGCAGCAGCTCAATATACTGTAATCACAAAACGTTTTCCTAAAATAATGCAGGGAACCACTCTTTATACATTATAGGAGTGCAGGCGTACTATTTTGGTGATGTAATTTGCGCCACGTGCAGTGTACATGGACCCTCGCGTACGAGTAAAAACCGAAGTATACTTTGGCCTTTAAAGCAAGCTAAACATACGCAGCGCGCACACGTTTGTATTTGTGCAGAATGAGAGAGACACTTAAAGCCGAGCGCATTTCACCCAGTCTGCTAGTTTAACTTCTGCTTTAAATAAAGTTGTGTATGCTTGACGTTTAAAATAAATGCTGTTTATAGTGAATGCCCCTATAATTTTTGTTTGTTTTATATTTACGATTTAGTTTTAATCCAAATGCATGCACTAATGGAGCGAGCAGCAATCAAGATCATGCAACAGAAGTGCGCGCTCTCGGACTCTCTCTCTCCTTACCGTCAAATAACTTAAGTAACTTGTGCATTGTTTTAATAACTCCATTCTATTCTCTGTTGTTCTGTTTTCAGTGTTTCTTTTTCTGGACACAGCTCTATTCACACGCTGTTTGGTATCGGCTTTTGGTATCGGGGCATTTTTACGAGTACGAGTACGAGAACAGGAGCGCAGTATCGGGCCCTATAGTATATAACTATATAACTATAGTATATAATACTTTAGAATAATAATGGTACATTTAGTAAGAGTAGAATATATAAATTTTCTATTTGAAAATTAGATATTGCACGTTACTGATATTACTAAAAGTACATTTTGTATGCTTCCCAACTCAAGCTAAGTGCTTTACTGTCAAATGTGTATTACCAAGAAATAAACATGTGGTATTATTAGTAACTGCACTTGTTAATGCAAAGCCATAGTAATTTTATGATTAAATTATCATTATTTTTTGATACCCCACACACCAGCCCCCCCAGCGCTACCAAATCTGCTTCTGACGCCACCATCCGTAGAACTTGGCACTGCTCTCAAATATTAGTCTGGAGCCAGGCACTGTTACATCAGGGTTCACTTTTATGTTCACATTTCACCATTTTTACTTTTATTTCAGAGTTGATTGAAGAAAAAGAGAAGAATGAAGAATCAAGTGAAGTTGAGGAGAAAAATCATGTCAAAACTGGAGAAAAACCTTTGAGTTGCCATCGAACCAAACTGAAAGATTTAAAGAAAAGAAGAGCCAAGAAATCTTTCACCTGCACTCAGTGTGGAAAGAGTTTTACATGCAAAACAAGTCTTGAGCGTCACATGAGAGTTCATACTGGAGAGAAACCATTCACTTGTGATCAATGTGGGAAGAGTTTCACACAATCAGCACACCTTAAGAAACACATGAACATCCACACTAGAGAGAACCAGCACGCATGTGATCAGTGTGGTAAAATATTTTTACGGGCTTCAGTTCTGAAGAAACACTTAAAAGTTCATTCAAAGAAGAAGCCACATTCATGTAATTTGTGTGGTAACAGTTTTTTGCGTCTACAAAATTTGAAAGTAGGTCAGAAAATACATACTGCCGTGGGAGAGTACATGTGCTTTGAGTGTGAAAAGACTTTTACTTCAGAGACCTGTACAAAATTGCATGAAAGCATCCACACTGGAGAAAACCCTTATAAGTGTTCACACTGTGACAAGAGATTCAGTGATTCAGGAGACCTAAAAAGACATAAGAGGATCCACACTGGAGTGAAACCTTATAAGTGTTCACACTGTGACAAGAGATTCAGTGATTCAGGAGACCTAAAAAGACATAAGAGGATCCACACTGAAGAGAAACCGTATCACTGCACTGCATGTGGGAAGCGTTTCATTCAATCATCTTGTCTACACAGGCATACAAAAAACAATCACAGTAAGTAGATCATCTTCACAAAAAATGCATCAAGCAATAAAATATAATCTGGATAAATCTGTCATTACAAGCGACATGGCAAAGAAACATTATCTAACGTTTCACAGTGAATAAAGGTAATCTTCATCAGCCCACACCACGGTAACTAAATTGTGTGCACTCCAACTAGTTAACATGTACTGATATTTACTAAAATATTCTGAATGAAAAAAATAAACAGAGTCTGTGTCTTATTACTAAACATAATGAAAAAAAATTAATTAAATAAATGTATCAAACAACCGAAAGAAAATATAGACAATATTTTAAACAGTCGAGCTTTACTATTTCAAAATCTGAAGAGTATTTGGAATAGATAGTTCACAGGCAATGAAACTTGTCTGTGTCACTGACAGAGGAGCGAACATGAAACCTTATAAGTGTTCACACTGTGACAAGAGATTCAGTCAGTTAGTACATCTGAAAAGACACAATGGGATCCACACTGGAGAGAAACCTCATAAGTGTTCACACTGTGACAAGAAATTCAGTCAGTTAGTACATCTGAAAAGACACAATGGGATCCACACTGGAGAGAAACCTCATAAGTGTTCACACTGTGACAAGAGATACAGTCAGTCAACATATCTGAAAACACATGAGATGATCCACACTGGAGAGAAACCTCACAAGTGTTCACACTGTGACAAGATATTCAGTAGGTCAACAGACCTGAAAACACATGAGAGGATCCACACTGGAGTGAAACCTTATAAGTGTTCACACTGTGACAAGAGATACAGTCAGTCAACATATCTGAAAACACATGAGATGATCCACACTGGAGAGAAACCTCACAAGTGTTCACACTGTGACAAGATATTCAGTAGGTCAACAGACCTGAAAACACATGAGAGGATCCACACTGGAGAGAAACCTTATAAGTGTTCACACTGTGACAAGAGATTCAATAATACATCAAATCTGAAAACACATGAGAGGATCCACACTGGAGAGAAACCGTATCAATGCACTGCATGTGGGAAGCGTTTCAATCGTTCATGTACTCTACACAGGCATACAAAAAACAATCACAGTAAGGCCCTGTACACACAGAGACGCATTTAGCTGTATACGTAAATATTTTGTATCGTATTGACGTTTCGTCCAGACGACTCTGGCATTTTCGGAGCCTGAAAACGCTATTTTTTTAAATCGGGTCTCAAGAGTGGATCAATCTGAAAACGACACCTTTATGTTTTGTGTGTACAGCCAATCCGTATATTTTGTGACATGATGATGTCATCCATCACTCCACGTCTCAACCCCATTCAGACACCGCTACGTCATGTAACAACATCAACAATGGCGGACGGCATGCTTGTGTTTGTGCTGCAAAAGCCCATTAGCTTTACTAACTTTTACTAGCTTTTCTTGTTGTTGCGTTGGGTTTGTATACTGCGCGCAAGGTTGATGCACATTCTCCAAGTCATCTCCTTTTTTAGTGTATCTCTGTAGTAGAATTACAGCGCCACATACTGGTCTGGCATGAATACTACATCATTTTGAGTCAGTTTCAGTGGTTTTGTGTGTATGCAGATTTTTCTTGAGATGACGCCGTGTTTATGGAAGAACAACAAAATAAAAGATTGGATAGGGAAAGCGCTGGTTTCGTGTGGATGAACTCCAAGTAGATCGTCTTCAGATCCAGCACTTTCAGATCGGATGCTGCCTTCTCATCAAATGCTACACAATAATGCATCAAGCAGTAAAATATTATCTGGATAAATCTGTCCTAACCAGTCATAACAAGCGACATGACAAAGAAACATTATCTAAAGTTTTCGCACTGAATAAAGTTCTTCATCTTCAAAACCAGCAGATTCAACTGTGAGATTCAGATCAACTCAAAGATGGAGTTCCTGCCTAAAGAACAATGTCAGAAAGTTTTATTCTTGTATGCTATTTTGCTTCATGATATAAATAATATCATTGTGTTTTCTTGAGAGATTCATATTATGTTCAATTGTCTTATAATGCATATGTTTCACTTGTAGTTTGCTTGTAGACACGTTTTACAAACTGTTCTTGTTCAGGTCACTTTTTTTTTTTTGGTTCACTTTTTTAATATTGTTCTTCACTGTTGTTTTTAAAATGACTTGAGTTATTCTTTCATGTAATGCTGGGTACACACCACAAGATAATCGGGCTGATTTTGGGGCGATTTCTCCCCTTCCAACAATCCTAGGTAATGTCCCGATTATCTTGGTGGTTCTAAAGATTATCTTGTCAGATTTTCCTGTGGTGTGAGGTGTGTTAAGAGTGACTGAATCTGCTCGGAAGAACATCGGAGGCGCCCCAATAGCGAATCATAA
>NW_015544131.1:52925-57589 GCF_001515605.1 Sinocyclocheilus anshuiensis | reverse complement strand
TCCCGATTTACTTGATGTTTCTAAAGATTATCTTGTCAGATTTTCCTGTGGTGTGAGGTGTGTTAAGAGTGACTGAATCTGCTCGGAAGAACATCGGAGGCGCCCCAATAGCGAATCATAAATATTCAACGTGTTGAAAAATCCTGATGTGTGGGGGGGGAACCCCGAGGACATCACACACTATAGGAGCAAAACGGTTAAATCTAAGATGTTTGTGGTCTCTCACATTTTGAAGATCTTATAAGATTTTTTAAAATCTTTTAGTGTACCCAGCATAATTTTTAGGTAATGCATATGCAAGATATACTGTCATGTAGGACTGTGCAAATAATCAAATGCGATTATCATGCGCATTGTAGCGTTTGGACCAATCAGACACACCATTTTTCATTTGATTTTATGTAGTATGTTAGACTAGTTTAAGTGTTTATGTAGTTAATAAAGTCTTATTTGTATCACACTTGACGTTGTTCGTTGTTTGCTCATAACTGGAGTCCCTAATCATGCAGATTTATGCTACAAGCTCTGTGTAGAGTTGTACAGTAAGAAAGTTATTTCCCTTAACCAGGAAATTAACGTTCTTAGAATTGACAGACAGTTGACCCTGAGAGGTCAGCTAAATATCTACAGCGGATCTAAATATTTATAATTAATTATAACTAGTTATGATTAATTATTCATATTTCCCCATGAGCTGATTCGCTACAGCATCTTGTCAGTAAAGCCGGTTCTGTGATTAGTAGTAAATCTCCATCACATGCTTTCAGATGGAGCAGCATTGTACTACACAGAGCCGTAGTTTACTGACAAGCTACGCAATATCGCATTCATAATCGCAGGCGAATCATCGCCGATAATCAACGCGATATTGCGTAGCTTGTCAGTGAAGTACAGCTCTGTGTAGTAAATGCTGCTTGCTGTCATGCTGTCATGTAGCTTTGAAACTGATTCTTCTGTGCTTCTATTAAGTAGGAATGAAGACCTGAACCCGGTATTAAATGAGATCTGGGGCTAAATTACAAAAGACTGTAGTATTGAAAAGCGAATGTTAACTGTTCTGCTTTTGGTGCTGGGGAAATGAAGTATGTACACTTAGAGTTTGTTATTGCTACATAAATATTATCAAGCTAACTGTATCTTGCCAACCGTTTCTACATGCGATAATATCAAGACATTCATTACTGACGCGTTTTTGTTATTTTGCAATCCAGAAGCGAGGTCTCTCTTGTACTTTAGGGCTGTGAGATTAATCTAATTTTATTTTCAATTGAGTTTGATTTATGAGGATTATGAAAATTAGTTTGAATTAAAGCGATATATTAGAGACAATCTGATGTGTCTTCATGACTTTAAGGCGGCTGCGTGCGTGTTTAAGTCCATGTGACCGTAGTGCCTATTAAAAAAAAAAAAACATTATATTCATTACAGTAGCGAACATAAGATGAGCACTATGAACATGGATGAGATACTCAACAAATGTATTACAAATGATAATGTGCTTTTTCTGAAATCTGAATAAAATTTTATACTTTCTTTGTGCATATACCTTAATTCACTTTGTACAATTATTAACTGTTTATGTAATTGTTATATTGTTTTTATTTGTAACTGCAAATGTTTCAACAATGATTTCATTAACTGCATGAATTTTGATGCAGTTGATTTCAATGTTGGTTAATTTATTAATTAATATATACATAACTTTTTACTCCAGTGATCCTCAAATCTTGCTCGCGAGATCCACTTTCCTGCAGAGTTTAGATCTACCCTAATCAAACACACCTAATCTTTTTTGCTAATCAATGTCTTCAGGATCATTAGGAAATCACAGGTAGGTTTGTTTGATTATAGGGTTGGAGCTAAACTCTGCAGGAAAGTGGATCTCGCGAGCCAGATTTGAGGATCACTGTGTTACTCCTATGGAAACCGTAATGCTAAAATTTGCACGTCTGAAATAGATTTTGCTCAATTAGGACAAAAAGAAATACATCATAACATCATTTAGAGAAATAATGCTGACTACATACAGTACAGACTTAAAGACAATGAAGCTTAATTTCCAAGATAATGCATGGTTAATACCGCTACTTAAAAGTACCTAAAGCTCAATTATAAAGTAACTTTAACAAATAAGCACAAGCCAACCTGCCTTACCAATCAAGACCACAGGGAGGTCCCAAAGGACTGCATATAAACTACTATACAGCCCTATTCAAAATCACTGAACACATCAAAATACAAATGAAAAATGAAAACATTCTGCATGTGTGGAGACTCAGCGATCTGAAGGCAGCTCAACGTTATTAGTGAACAGTGATTAAAAAGTTGTCAGAACAAGCGATTGTGTCTATGTACATATGAGCATCAAACGCTCCAAACACAAACCACTGATCCTCACAAATTTCTCCAAAACGCCTCTTTTGTGAGCATCCATTATAAAATACTCGCTGTACATTAATTTTTGACAACTGCGTCAATATACTGAACTGTGTTCAAGCAGAAACATGATGTTTTAGTGATCAGTGCGCCAACAGCACACATAACGTTACACGGTTCAGTTGCGCATCAAAAATAACGGATAAACACGTGCCTAATGTACGACTCTTGTATGTCACTGTAATCATCTTTACCTTGATTACAATTGTCATCTATCAAAACTTTACTAGCGCGACACTGGGTTGATTTATCCAGCTGAGAGCTGTAGTTTGTGTATCATATGTTCATGCAGCGGTCGGGTGTTTTGATGTCTGTTTAATAGACATAAGAGTTTTGGTAACAGGACTGAGAAAAATGCATCCATCGTCCACTTAAAAACCATGTAAAAAAATAAATAATGTACTCGGGTTACAAACGTAACCTCGGTTCCCCGAGATACAGGAAAAAGTCATTTTTTTTATCCTAACTGAAGCCTTTTTTAATAACGCAGTGTAACTGCACGGCCATTGGTTCGTGCAGTATACTTTACAGTAAACGAACCAATGGCTCGGCAGCGGTGCTGCACGAACATATGGCCACGAAGCCCGTCAGAATGGGCGGGGCCATCTGACTGTATAAGCGGGTGCTTCGCCATAGGATTCAGGTTACTTTGACTGAAGAGACGACTGAGTCGTGCAGCTGCATTGCACTACTAGCAACGCAGTACTCGTTCCCGTATCTCAGGGAACCGAGGTTACGTTTGTAACAGTACGTCCCCTATCGATACTTCACTTGTACTGCGTCTGCTAAGACGCTATGGGAACCAGCACAACCACGCTGTGCTATTGGCAGAGGAAAGACTACATGTGCACCCTTTCCCTAGGCACTTCAGGACCAAGTGAACAAGAATAACAAACACCTCCCAAGGCGAACGGGCTAAGCTCACAGAGGTTATTCCCAGCCTGAGTGATCGTTCCAAGAGACTTGCACAGCCCCAGCACCCATGAGGGCCAAGAGCACGCAAGTAAATCCTCTGACAGGTTTGAGCGCGTTACGGCCAAACTCCTGCTCAGAGCGGTGATGCATAAGCAAGTGTGTGTCAGTTATGCAGAAAAAACCCTAGCCTGTAAGGCAGGGACGTCCAGGTTGTAAAACCTAGTGAATGTGGACGGCAAGGCCCAACCAGCCACCACACAAATTTCTGCAATCGACACGCCGCTAGACCACGCCCATGAAGAGGCGACGCCTCTAGTTGAATGGGCTCGTACTCCAATGGGGCATTGCAGGCCCAAGGAAGAGTAAGCTAGTATAATATCATCAACTATCCATTTAGAAAGTCTCTGCTTCGTGACCGGATGCCCTCTAGCGTGGCCACCGAAGCAAACAAAGAGCTGTTCAGACTGCCTAAACTGGGCGGACACTTGATGTAAACTTTCAGTGCCCTAACTGGGCAGAGTAAGTTCAACTGCTGGTCCTCTTCTGACGGAGGAAGCGCAGAGAGTGTAATGACCTGTGCCCTGATTGGAGTAGAGAGCACCTTAGGTATATAACCATGCCTCGGTTTCAGGACGACCTTAGAGTCGCCCAACCTGAACTCCAGGCAGGTAGGGCTCACAGAGAGCAACAGGACCGGATGTCAACAGACTGCAGCAGCTCAAAGGGAGGACCTTTCATGGCCCTCAGAACAGTGGGTAGGTTCCACGTAGGGACAGTGAGGGGAGGAGGTGGATTCAGCCTCCTAGCCCCCCTCAGAAAACGAACAACAAGGTTGTTCCTGCTCACCGACTGGCCTGCTATAGGGACATGAGAAGCCGTTACAACCGCTACATAGACCTAGGGATATGCCAGTATAAAATTTTCATGTTGCGATTAATTGCTCATGTTTTTATCACGGTATACGGTATTATCACGATATTGAAATTTAGTTAAAAAAAAGTGCTGTCATAATACAGTATAACAGGTTTAATAACTTTTTTCTTATAACAAAAATAACTGAATATTTAAATGCAATAAAGCAATACAGAAAAATGTATAAAGTTAAAAGTTTTACACAGATTAAAGTGTAAAAGAACTATAAAGACCAATAGGTATCACTTTACAATAAGACCTCATTAGTTAACCTTAGTTAATGCATTAACATTCACAATGAGCAATAGCTACATTTGCTACAGAAGTGATTAATCTTTGATAAAAAAAAAATACAAGTCTTCGTTCATGTTAGCTCATTAAATAACACAGTTGCAACTTTC
>NW_015544131.1:52629-52834 GCF_001515605.1 Sinocyclocheilus anshuiensis | reverse complement strand
CAGACACAGTGATGATGCAGTACACAAGCCGCGGTTAAGACAGCTGACGTGCTATGATTTCTGACAGGCAGTTCACGTTCCTGTGATGTGACCCGGTTCCCCTCACACACTCACAGACACGACGCATTACTCTGCGCTGCGCAAAACTCCGCATTTGAACAGTCAATAGCAAATACTTAAACTAGTAACAAAACATACTTACAGT
>NW_015544131.1:50708-51163 GCF_001515605.1 Sinocyclocheilus anshuiensis | reverse complement strand
CAGCCAGCCTTGTACTCTTCTAGGTTCAAAAAACTGTCGTCCATAAAATGCGTTGCACAAATTCGAACATCTGGGTTGTGCTGTTCTGTTGTAAATAAATCTTAACCAATGATTCCTAATTGCATCTACTTCCGGTAGGCCAAATAAAGTGAGTGAAAAAAAGTGACGTGACGTGTGGCCAAGTATGGTTACCCACTAGGAATTAGTGCTCTGCATTTAACCCATCCTAAGTGCACACACACAGCAGTGAACACACACACACCATGAACACACACCCGGAGCAGTGAGGATGCTTTTGCTTTCGCACTGAAACACACAGAGTCTCCCTGACATGGCTGCATCAACACTACTGTGGTTCCTGAAACCACGCCTTATTTCTCTGCATGCACATTTGGGCGGCATTATGCTAATATTTCCACATAGTGACGTAGATATGTGGGGGCGTGTTAGAACGA
>NW_015544131.1:29975-50556 GCF_001515605.1 Sinocyclocheilus anshuiensis | reverse complement strand
CCCCTTTAAAATGTATTCAAAATTCTGAATAATTTGTAATATATAATTATTCACGGTATTTAACGGTATTTAGAAGTGCCCACGATAACAATATCGTGCATATTCATTACCGTGATGTATCGCATTACCGAATACCGGCACATAGACTACATCTACATAGACCTTGAGCTTGGATGGGGAGCGTCCCTTATCCAACAGCTCCTGCAGAAAGGACAATATCACTGATACGTCACAGACTGATGGGTCCTCTCTGCGGGTTGAGCACCAGGTGGAGAACACCGACCATTTGATGGTGTAGAGGTGTCTTGTAGACAGCGCTCTAGCCTGAGAAATGGTGTTTAGAACACACTCTGGGAGGCTTTCAAGCTCCCGTCGAGTGGTCAGAAATGCAGAGCCCACAGTTCAGGCTGGGGGTGCCATATCATCCTGTTCGCTTGAGAGAGGAGATCCCGCCTCAGGGGAATGGGCCATGCCAGGCTCTGGTTTCTCCAGAGCGGGGCCACCAGGAGAACCTTGCGTTCTTGTTCCGATTCGTCTGATTACCTGTGGGATCACAGCGATCGGGGGAAAAGCATAGTGAAGGAGGTTGGGCCAATGCATCCTTGTAATAATAAATTGGGCAATGAGATTTGTCTTTTGAGGCAAAGACATACACTTCTGCCTTTCCAAAACCCTCCTAAATCTTTTGAACCATCTGCGAAAGAAACATCCACCCTTCTGAGGGGATTTTGCTTCGTAACAACAGGTCCACTCCTTGATTCAGTTTGCCCGCAACGTGCATTGCTCTCAGCGAGCACAGGTTGAGCCGAGCCCATTCCAGGAGGCGCTTTACCAGCACAAAGAGGCGTCTCGAGGAAAGCCCTCCCTGGCGATTTACGTAGGACACCACAGTCATGCTGTCTGAGCGGACCAGAATGTGGTATCCCCTCAGGTCCAGTAGGAAGGTTCAACAAGCCAGATAATACTGCCAGCATGTCGAGGCAGTTGAGGTGAAGGCCGTCCTCCGCTTTTGACCAGTGGCCGAAAGATGGTTTCCCTTCGCACAGAGCTCCCCAAACTGCATTGGAAGCATCTTTCGAGACCACCTTCCTCCTGTAGACCATTCAAGGGGTCAGGGCTATCACACAGGCCTGGTCTACCTTGATAAGCAGGCGTCTGTGACGCCATGCATGGGATGAAACCCGCGGTTTCAGCCAGTACTGAAGGGGATGATGTGTCATAAGGCCCAGCATCTTTTGAAATGTCTTGAGGGGGCGAGAGCCACTGGCCTTGAAAGAAGCCGCGGGCTGCTGTATGACCAGAGCATGCTCTGTCGTGACCACCGCTCTCATTTGGGTTGAGTCGAACACTGTCCCCAGGAACGATACTCGTTGGCTGTGGGACAGAGTGCTCTTGGCAAAATTGACCCTGAGCCCCAGGCATTCCAAGTGGCTGAGGAGGGTTCTGTGAGATAGTGACTCTGCCTCCGACTGGGCCAGGACGAGCCAGTCGTCGAGGTAATTGAGCATTTTGATTCCCTTCTGTCTCAGAGGGGAGAGAGCTGCATCCATGCACTTCGTGAAAGTGCCTGGAGCCAGGGACAGTCCAAAGGGAAGGACCGTGTATTGATAAGCCACTCCCTCGAAGGCGAATCTCAAAAATCGCCAGTGGTGGGGGGGGCTATCTGGATGTGAAAGTAGGCATCTTTCAGGTCCAGAGAAAAGAACCAGTCCTCTGGGCAAATTTGCGAGAGGATCTGCTTCAGTGTAGTCATCCTGAACGGCTGTTTCATGAGGGCGCGATTCAGGCGTCTGAGATCGATGATGAGCCGCAGGCCGACATGCTTCTTTGGGATGAGGAAATAGCGGCTGTAGAAGCCTAACTCGCTCTGAGCTGGAGGAACCGTCTCTATGGCTCCTTTTGCCAGCAGATTCTTAACTTCGGAGCACAGGACGTGTGCGTCCCAAAACGTGGGGGTCTTCGAGTGAATTGAAGTGAATAGCCTCGTTTTATTATCCCCAGAACCCACTCTGACACCCCGGGGATGGCTTGCCATGCCTCGTCCCGTGAAGACAGGGGTTGAATTGGTTCGAGTGCCTGGTTGCTGCAAGGGGACACGGCACTCGTGAGAAATGGAATGGTTCGAGTGCCTGGTTGCTGCAAGTGGACATGGCACTCATGAGAAATGGAAGAGGAAATCTGCTCTCTTTTGAAAATGTTAGTGTTTCAATCTGCCCGCTATAACAGCAGATCGCTGCTTGGGCGCTTGAACAAGCCCAGAGTTTGCAGCAAACACATCGCCAACTGCACCCGGAACTGGACGGGGTGATTGGCAGCTTAAGAGAGACAGCTTGGGGGCTGGTCTGGCTACAGCGAGACTTGGCCCCCTCTTCTTTCTGTCCCGCAGATCAGGACAACGCCTGAGGCGCAGGGTCCAGCATTATCTTGGGCCAGGGTCCCTGGCACTTCGGAAACGGGTAGCGTTTGGCCGAGCGGGAACGTCGTCGAGGTGCAGGTGCAGGCTTCACGGGCTTCTGAGTCAGCGCAGACTTGGAGTGACTAGAGGCAGCTGCAGAACTTGAGCGTTTTGGCAGGAAAGGGATCTGGTCGGCGTCCTTGATTTCCATCAAGGTCATCCATAAGTGGCACTCAAGCACCACCAAACTGGCCATGGAGTGCCCTATGACCTGAGCCGTAGTTTTGGTGGCGTGCAAAGCCAGGTCTGTCACGCTTGTCAGCTCCCTGAGAGTCGCTGGGTCTGGGCCAGACTCGTCCGTGCCGGCGAGGAGCTTGGCCTGGTAGACCTAGAGGACCGCCACTAAATGGAGCGCTGAGGCCGCCTGCCCAGCCGAGGAGTAGGTGTGTCCAGCGAGGGCTGAAGTCGTCCTACATGGCTAGGATGGATGGGCAGCCTTTGCCTTCCAGCTGATGACAGTGGGCGGGCAGAGTAAGTAACAGAACACCTCAATCGCTTAGGAGTCATTCTTGCCTACATCTGCTCCGGCGGTGAAACAATGGCGGACTGATGACAGCTCACTCAGGGCAGGTCTAAGGTAAGACGCCATTCCAGTCTGTGATTAAACACTACTGTCAATCAAATTATCGTGGGCGGGCCTGTTTTTGTGACATTACACAGACAGGCATCTGAGATCGGCTCGATTTGAGAAAGGGGTAAAGATTTTAGTAGATAAAAAAAAAAAACACTGGGTGGATTTTTATCATTATAAGGTGGTTGTGTACACACACTGCCAACACACATTTTAGTTCAAACAACTTGTAAAAGTGCATGTAGCATCCAATGACCCCTTTAAAATATAATTGTGCACCTCTCTCCAAAAGTACTGGATTTCAGAGCATTGCCATAAAACATGAAATAGGTTACCCTCTTCTCTCTAGCATCAACGACATTCAAAATTATCCTTAAAACCCGCTCTAAACAGCCTTCTGGGTGTCCAATAGAATCCGTGTACGATTTTAAATTGTATAAGACGTGTTCCAATTAGTGATCGACCGATATATCGCCAAGGCCGATTCAAAGGCATTTTTCAAATATCGGCATCGGCCGATAAGTTTTTCTGCTTGGCCAATGTGTTTGAGTTGGGACTTTTATTTTGACGCCGCTGAGAACGGCAGCACCTGATCACTCGGTGCTCACTTTCTCCCTCTTGTTTACTGTTGTTGTTAACAGTTCTGTCTAATACGGATAGAAGTCGGTCTAATAGCATTATAATACTTTCTCGTTTGCCGTCAGCATTCCTCAAATACGCATTTATATAATTTAAACAAATCTTTGAATGACTAATGAACATTTAATTTCACAAACCTTGCAAACTTAATCGAATCCAGCTTTGAGATCTTGTGAAATGTGCATTTTTATCCAGCATGATCGCGTGTTCGCGTGACGGTCGGTCCGTGTGAATTGAATGCTTTAAATTTTAAACTCGTGATTTCAAATTATGCTGCGCTTTATGCATTTGCCCACTGTCATATTCATGTAATTTTTTCTGAGTGCTGTATGTAAAATGAGTGTTACCCTGGCTTTATTTGAAAAAATATGATTCCCAATGAACAGAAAGTTCCCAGAATACTGAGTGCCCTGTTGGTTACAGTGTTTACTTCCTTTTTAATTATATTTTTATTAAATATTTATTTATTTGTGAAAAATACTTTGTCATCTAAAGTATAAGTATGCTTATTTTACACATTTATTTTTTAATCCATTGTCAAATGATTTCAAATTTCTTAAATATTAATTATAATTAAAAACACATTATATCAGCTATCAGCCCCCTGCTTTCCAAGATATCGGCATCGGCTGTCAAAAAAACAATATCGGTCGATCACTAGTTCTAATATCTCTGGACATCAATTTTAAATTCCCAGTGATCCTCCTCCATTCTTCATCTTCAAATGTGCATCCCAAATCTTTTTCCCAAATTATCTTGACCGCAGAACTAATATTTTGGCCCACCTGACTAAGTAAGGAGTAATATTTAGATGCCTCATGGCCAGTACCTACAATATTCTGGATCATCTTGAGAGTGTTTTTACCCCTGGGAGCATATGAGGGTGAAGAAAAGATACATGTAAGCATATGTCTTATCTGTAGATATCTCCAGAACTGATCATTAAACAAGATAAAGATTTTTGCTTAAGTCTTTCAAACGATATTAATGCATCATCTTCATAAAGATCTTCCAGAATATTTTTATTTTTATCTATCCACTCCTTCCATAACACAGGTGTTCCACCTATTAACAACTTTGGATTGGCCCAAATAGCAGATGAAGGGCTTAAAAAAGGGTCAACCCCTAGAATACGAGAGGTCTTCCTCTAAATTGCTTGAAGATGTGAAATAATTGGATGTTTACACACTGGTAGTGGTAGATTTGTTATCAATATGGACTCAAATGGTATAAGCGGACAATGGGGGGGGCTCGCTCTGGAGGTAACATCCACTGTCCCAGGTGCCTCAAACCAAATGCATAATGGTACAGAGATAACTTGGGGAGACCTAAACCTCCCCTCTCAACTGGAAGCTGTAACTTCTCTAGCCGAATTCAAGGTTTCTTCCAATTCCACAAAAACTGTTTGCATATCCTGTCAAATATACTGAAATATTTTGAATGGATAGAGACAGGCAGGGAACTTAAAACATAATTAATGGTAAGTATGGAGTTAATTTTTAATACATTAACTTTGCCCCAAAGGGAAAGAAAAAGGGGTGCCCATCTTGCGGTTTCAGCTGAAATTTTTTTCCAATAGGGGGTCACGATTGGCTTTAACAATATCCTTAAACCGATGGGGAAAGGTAATTCCTAAATATACAATGCCCTTGTCAGGCCATTTGAATGAACAGGTCTGAAACAATGACTTTGGACAGTAATCAGTCAGGTGTAGAGCCCCTGACTTGGCCCAACTAACTTTATACTTTAAAATTAAAAAAAATTGTTTATCATACTAAGTAGTGCTGGAAGTGAATTAGTTGGATCTGTGACAAAAAGCAAAATATCGTCTGCATAAAGCATAATTTTCTGGGTTGAACCCCCCTCAACTATCCCAGGGAAGCTGGTATTTTGTCGTATAGCCACAGCTAAGGGTTCCAAGGCCAAGCAAAAAAGTAAAGGGGAGAGAGGGCAACCCTGACGCGTACCTCAACCTAGTCTAAAGTATGGAGAAATAACACCGTTAGTTTGCACAATAGCCTCTGGATGTTTGTACAACAACTTCACCCAATGTATAAAAATCGGGCCAATTCCAAAAGCTTCTAATGCTGCGAACAAGTAAGGCCACTCAAAACAATCGAATGCCTTCTCGTGACACTGCAGCAATAGGAGAGCTATCATTCCTAACTGCCCACATAACATTGATGAAGCGTCTAATATTATCAGAGGAATACCTATTTTGAATAAAGCCTACCTGATCAGGATGTATTAGAGCTGAGATTACTTTTTGTAAATGGTTGGCAAGAATGTTAGAGAGTATTTTGATGTCTAGAGGAATCAATGAGATTGGTCGATAGCTAGAACAATCAGCTGCGTTTTTCTCCTTCTTTAAAATGACTGAGATCAAAGCCTGGTACAAAGTTGAAGGTAGCACTTGCCTATCAAAAGCCTCCTCATACATATATTTTAACAGGGGTATTAATTCTAAGGAGTAGTATTTAAAAAAATTCAGAGGTGAACCCGTCTGGTCCTGGAGCCTTCCCTGTTGTAAAATTCTTGATCACTTCTGAAATTTCATCCTCCATTATGGCAGAATCCAAAAGCTCCCGCTTATTCTCACTAAGAGACGCAATATTAAGTCCACTGAGGAAGTTTTTTATTTCTGCTACTGCAAGAAGTGTACAAATTTAGATAGAAATCCTTAAATGCGGCATTAATGTCCATGACCTTGGTTACAAGGCCTCTCCCAGGGGTTTGGATAGCACATATTAAGGCAGAGGATTCCCTATGTTTAATGTATCTTGCCAACATTTTCCCTGCTTTATCTCCAGATTCAAAGGATTTTTGTCAAATTCTACTTTTTGAGTAAGAATATTATTATATTGATACTTTAGCTGTACTAAAAGTCTAAGGTTGTCTTGGTTCATTCTCTGTTTTAAATTATTTTCTGCTTCTTTGATCTGCCCTTCTAGTACATACAACATATTACGCTCTAACCTTTTCATAGCTGAGGCATACTGTATAATAACTAGTGATCGACCGATATTGACAACTATACTCAAACTGCGATCGCTCGTGGAGATAATAAATAATTAATTTCCATAGAGTTGTATCTATTTAGATGTTTATTAGTGAAATAATGGTTATATAGTAAATGTTAAAACAATTTAGGGTGTTTTAAACAAGTTCATCTTGTTAAAAGTTACATGAGGTGGCTGGATGTGCTGGAGCATTTGCTGAGCATCAACCACATCAACCCGTTGAGTGAACAGCAATATGAAAGTGGCTTCACGAGACTAATGATGAGCAAATACACAACAGAGAGAGAATTAAATTCAGCGCTTTTATTTCCAACATGCGCTCATTCATGGCTGCATATTTAATTCAGGCCACACCGATGAGCTTTGTAAAAATCGACGCGTTTCAAAAAGGTGGGGCATAGAGGAGAAACAATAATGTAGAGTATGTGGAAAATAATGTGTTTTTTGAACTTTAAACCGCATAAACACATTTCATTACACCAAATACACAAAATAATGTTCTTTTTAGCAACATCATATGACCCCTTTAAATTCAGCACTTTTATTTCCAACATGCGCCCATTCATGGCTGCATATTATTTAATTCACGCGAAGTTACGTCTTTATTGGGACAGGCCTTGACGGATTATTTTACGTGACTCCGTGAGTTCGTCTCTATTTCTTCGAGCCAAGCTGCATAAACTGCATATCAGGCATTTATGTAATACATTTAATTTGTGCATTAATGGCTGTTATGTTAAATAAAGTTTACTAACTACAGTAAATCAAGTACCTGTGTGCACGCCGTTGTTGTTGTCTTGTTTCTTCTCAGACGCGCTGCAATGGTGATCCTGCGCGCAATTCTCAAAACATCCACAAGATGGCAGCGTTTATTGGTTTATATTACAAAACCGATATCCGATTATTGTAAAATGCTTAAATATCGGGAAAAATATTGGTAAATCGAGATATCGGTCGATCTCTAATAATAACCCCTCTAACATATGCTTTTAGCGCTTCCCATGCCACCCCTGCTGATGGAGCTGAATTTACATTAGTAGATAAATACAAATCAATTTGGTCTTTGAGTAAATCTTTAAATGCAGGGAGATGTAACAAAGTGGAATTTAACCTCCATCTATATGATTTTTTAAAAAGTATCCAATGGTATAAGATCCAGATATACTGGTGCATGGTCTGAAATCAATATGTTGCCGATTGTACAGTTTAGCATAGAGGGAACAATGTTTTTAGAAATAAAGAAATAATCGATACGTGAATATGTGCTATGTGGAGATGAAAAGAAAGTATAATCTCTGCCAGATGGATTAAGCAACCTCCAAGCATCAACAAGGCCCAGAGAAGTACACACTTGCTTTAACATACAGGCTGATCTAGGGGACCTTGTGCTGCCTGAATGGCTGCGGTCTAAAATAGCATCTGCAACCACATTCATATCTCCCGCCCATATGACTGGATAATCACCCAAATCACACAGAATGCCTTCTAAAGTGGCAAAAAAGTTTGGGTCATCACTATTTTAAGCATATGTATTGGCCAAAATGTGTGGTCTCCCCTGTAACCAGGCCCGGACTGGCCATCGGCCTGGCGGCTGATTTGGCCCGCTGCCCTGTTTTTAAATTTTTTTTTAGTTATTATTATTATTAATATTTTATATTTATGCCTTCTCAATGTACCAAAGCGATCATTTCAGATTTTTTCATTCGATAATAAATCATAAATCGGTTAGTCTTGACTGTCAGCGCTGCACTATACGAATCAGCTCACGTGTGTTCTGCGCTTCCGTCAAATGATTCTGAACAGAACCGATGCGCGGGACTCGATGAAGGAGTCAAGTGCAGTGCAGGTCAGTTTAATCTGTAAATACGCTAGATAGTTTTGTCTTTATTAACCTAGTTGAATATTAAACTGCTAGTATCTCTTAAATTGGTTTAACTCATATTTGACTGCTAGAAGCATGGCAGTAAGATTTGGCGCATATACATCAAACTCGACATCGCTTATATGTGGTGTGCCTCAAGGCTCTATTCTGGCCCCCACACTTTTTTCACTGTATATGCTTCCGTTAGGAGACATCTTTAAGAAGTACAACATAGCGTTTCACTGCTATGCGGATGACTTGCAAGTATACTGACCATTAACAAATGGTAATAGATTAGAACACCTTATGTCGTGCCTCTCTGATCTAAAAACATGGCTGGCCACTAATTTTTTATATCTCAATGAGAAAAAGACAGAGGTTGTGGTGTTCTGCCCCAGAGGAGCCAGCGATGAAGTAAATATTAATTTTGGCCCATTGTCTTTGTATGTCAAAGAACACGTTAAAAACTTGGGTGTTTGTATTGGTAGCTCCCTGAAGTTGAACACTCAGATCAATCATATGGTTTTTCATTCGATAATAAATCATAAATCGGTTAGTCTTGACTGTCAGCGCTGCACTATACGAATCAGCTCACGTGTGTTCTGCGCTTCCGTCAAATGATTCTGAACAGAACCGATGCGCGGGACTCGATGAAGGAGTCAAGTGCAGTGCAGGTCAGTTTAATCTGTAAATACGCTAGATAGTTTTGTCTTTATTAACCTAGTTGAATATTAAACTGCTAGTATCTCTTAAATTGGTTTAACTCATATTTGACTGCTAGAAGCATGGCAGTAAGATTTGGCATATATACATCAAACTCGACATCGCTTATATGTGGTGTGCCTCAAGGCTCTATTCTGGCCCCCACACTTTTTTCACTGTATATGCTTCCGTTAGGAGACATCTTTAAGAAGTATAACATAGCATTTCACTGCTGTGCGGATGACTTGCAAGTATACTGACCATTAACAAATGGTAATAGATTAGAACACCTTATGTCGTGCCTCTCTGATCTAAAAACATGGCTGGCCACTAATTTTTTATATCTCAATGAGAAAAAGACAGAGGTTGTGGTGTTCTGCCCCAGAGGAGCCAGCGATGAAGTAAATATTAATTTTGGCCCATTGTCTTTGTATGTCAAAGAACACGTTAAAAACTTGGGTGTTTGTATTGGTAGCTCCCTGAAGTTGAACATTAAAAAACGTGAACACATTACTCCGTCTTTGATTTCTCTACACTGGCTTCCGGTACAGTATAGGATTGATTTTAAGCTTATTTTATTCATGTATAAGGCCATGTCCACACGTACACAGGTATTTTTAAAAATAGAGTTTTTACTTCTTCCGTTTAAAAAAAAAATCTCCATCCACATGAAAACGCAAACGCATGCTGTGAAGCACTGTCAAGAGCATGCCAAACCAACAGGTGGCGATATAATCTCAACTGTAAAGCCATGTTGGCCAATCAGAAGCCTGAAAAAGTTTCCAGTAGGCGGAGATAATAGTGCAGGCTCCGATGTCACAAGCCAAAAACTCTGGTTTCGCTGTCTACACGATCACACTGAAACCAGAGTTTTTGAAAATCTTCACCCTGGCAGGCGTTTTCAAAAATGTTCGGTTTCAATGACCTGGTGCTGCGTTTGCGTGTGGACGAACGGCCAAACCACGTATGTGGTAACCCTCGTGTGGACAGGGCCTAAGTCTTTGCATGGCCTTGCACCTACTTATTTATCAGAGCTGCTAATTGAGTATCAGAGTGGAAGAACATTAAGATCAACAACTCAAAATGTACTTAAAATTCCAAGGACTAAGTTGAGCCAGAAAGGGGATTGTGCATTTGCAGCAGTAGCACCAAGACTTTGGAATAGTTTACCTTTACATGTCAGGGACGCTGACTCTGTACATGTTTTTAAAGTACAGCTAAAGACACATTTGTTTGCCATGGCGTATTCTTCTTGTTGATAATTTTTCTTTCTTATTATTGTTGTTGTTGTTGTTTTAGGTGATTTTTCTTATCGCCAACCTTTTCTTAACTGACAACTGAAATCTTGGTAGTCCAAACTCCAGCCAAGTTGAGAAAAAAAGGGAAAAAAACCCAGAAAAAACAGGCCATTATAAAAAGACAATTAGTCAGTTTAAACATTATCTATTCTCGAACAAGTAAGAAGGGGGAAAAATTAGTATATTATTAAATCCAGTAAAAAAAAATTAAGTAGAACACAAAGCCATGACAGTGTTTAGATACTACAAATGAAGGTCAGGACTTTCTTTGAATCGTTAAATCGCTTAAGACCATCTTTTAAATCGATCCTGAGCATTGCTGGGAAGAGCCGAGCAAACTTGATCTGACGATCATGTAAGGCTTTCTTGCACTCCTTAAAGGCATTCCGTTTCTCCTGTGTAATCTTTGAGAAATCTGGAAAAATCAGAACGGAATTACCGTTCCGCTGCAGCTGCCTCTTCTCTCTGGATCCCCGTAGGGTGAGGTCCCTCGTGCCGGAGCACATGAATCTCGCAATAACAACTCGGGGTCTATCATTCGGCTGAGTGCTCTGTGCGCGCGTTCAATATCCCAACCGTGTGACGGAGTTGGAATGCCTAGCAGCTGAGGTAGGATCTCTTCGAGAAAGGCCTCCATGTCTGTCCCTTCACTGCCCTCCAGTATTCCTATAAATCTCAGATTATTCCGCCTGCTTCTATCTTCCACGTCTGTCAGTTTATCTCGAAGAACCTCAATTTCGGCCTTCCAAGCAGGAGGGTTGGATTGCAGATCCCTGTCTTTTGCCCCCAGAAATTCCACTCTCGCGTCGATATCACTAATTCTTTCCATTAGCGCTGACAGTTTCGCGTCCATAGACGTGATGGCTTTGCGAATCTCTTTCAAGCTTTGCATTTCCTCTGACATTTGTTTTAAAATGTTAAAGATGCTTGCGATGTCCTCGGCTACGTTGCCTTTACTCGCGGGGGATTTGTCAGCATCAGTTGGAGGAGCTGCTGCACTGTCATCGCCGGAGACATTTAGAGTTGCATCGCCGCCTCTCAGAGCCTTTTTTATGCTCGATTGGACTGTTTTCTGCCTACAAGCCATATTTCTGTAGCTAAAGCTCTTCTCTAATTCTTAGAGATCAAAAGTTGTTGATTTAGCCGCTTACAATTATCAATAAGGATAAATAAACTGTGCTGCTGCAAGCAGAGTTAAACTACGCTGCCATCCACCTCGAGCGTGTCACATGACTCCTAGATTCAGTCTTTTAAAAAAATGAAGTTATTTTTGGAAGAGTTTTGGAAGCAAAACCATTCGGTGGAATGTCCCTTAACTATTAAGGAACCTTGTGTGATTTTAACTGAAATATTTGACTTTTCTTATTTTTCTCTTCTAATCCTCATTCACGAAGACTGTTGGTGTTGATAGAATTATAGACTCGCATGATATTCGAAGTTATTTTCATTTATTTGTGCAGATCGGCTTTTTAAAAGGAAAACAAATCAGTGCACCTTGTACACACACTAAGTAATTTTCCCCGTATTATTTAGCTCTTCTCGCCACTTCACACTCCAGTCCAGCAGGTGGCGCTAAGACACATCCGTTTGTTTGCCAAACACCATTAAACCTCAGAGGAAGAAGTCTAGTTTCACCACGCTCTCTGTTGTTTTGTTTGTCAACTTAGTCACGACTGTGATGATGAGAATATTACAGGTATTTACTGACCTGATTCAAAAACTGTATTTTTCTATTTACAGAAACAAACATTTCTAACCGTTTGTATTAAACCAGCATCACGACAAAATAACTGAGAGCACGGTGAAACGAATCTTCTTCCTCTAAGTTTTAATGGTGTTTGGCAAACAAATGCATGTGTCTTAGCGCCACCCGCTGAACTGGAGTGTGAAGCGGCGGGAGGAGTGAAATAATATGGGGAAAATTTCTTAGACTGAGGTTGAGTAAAACATGAAAGCCTAGACCTGGTTGAGTAGGTGCGCTGTTTTGTTTTGTTTTTTTCTTTAAAAAAGACATCCAAAATTTTCTGAAGACAGTCGGTTTCCTTCAGAAATACAGTGATATTGAGGGGTTCCGGTTTCCGCGCGATGGAGTAGGCTGGAAGTGAGGAGCTCTGCCAAGATAATACACTAGTATAGTAATCTGAGCCCTCAAATGTTGATAACGCAAAGGCCAAATATAATATAAGTATCCTAACAACAAGACTTCTGCTATGATGAGAAACTTACGGAAGGGAAAAGCGAAACAGATTAAAAAAAACATTAAGTCCCTTCACAGTCAGCAGTCCAAAGATGGCGGATAAAGTAACAGAGTCCACACAAGAAACTACATCGGCGAATTCAATCTCGTTACAGACATTAAGAGAGGAATTGCAAGTATCCAGGGAAGCAGTGCTGGTGCAGCTAAAAGCTGAGATTGCGATATCGTTTAATGATATCAAAGCAAACATTTCCTCCCTGCGCAAAGAAACGAAAGCGGACATTCGTGCTATACATGGTGAGCTAGCACGTCTCCGCTCGGCACAAGCAGAGACGGTCAGTAATGTCGTGGAAATGGGAAACACAACTCATCGAAACAATAGTTAGAGTAACAGCTTTGGAACAATCACATCAAGCGATCGCTAAAGAATGTAAGAAATTACAGGACAAATGCCTGGATCTAGAAAACAGAAGTAGGAGGCAAAACCTTCGTCTGGTGGGCATTAAAGAAGGAGCGGAAGGTGGGAACATTATCAGATTCCTAACAGAATTCTTTCCTGATGTGCTTGGTGCAAAGAACTTTGATTCACCGGTAATAATAGACAGAGCGCATCGCACTCTAGCTCCGAGGCCGACGGCTGGAGAGAGACCCTGCGCCATACTCGTTCGCCTAAATTACTACACAGACCAACTTAAGATACTGGATCTCAGCAAGGCGAAAGGCAGACTCATGTACAAGGGAGCCCTGGTACATATCTTTCCAGACATGAGTCCGGAAGTCACCAGAGTGCGCGCGGCTTTCAACCCGGTGAAAAGAAAACTCCGTGAAGCCAACATCGCGTACAGCCTGTTCTACCCAGCCAGACTCGCTATCACGGTGGACGGTGTTAGACACTCCTTTGACTCTCCGCGAGCTGCCGAAGAATTCTTCAATCAGAAGATTACTACAACGAGCTGACTTATGTGCAAGTAGCTTGAATGGACACTTTTTGTCTGTAACTGACACACACGTAATCTGATGAATATGGATATTTTAATAAGATTTTTTTTTTCTCTATTTTTGTTATGATATAGTTAATATATCTTTACATAACAAGAAGTGGAGTGAATACACGTTTATCTAGCAGGAGGTTGGGATTTATGATAAGCTGATGGACAATATGTAAGGAGGGACGTTATTTTTATTATATTTCCTTTGTTGTTACTTGCTGTTGCTTTATCGTATAATCTTAATAATTGATTGGGGTTCAGATGTCTTAAACGAGCCCGGTCTCATGAAAATGCGTATAAATAGTACGCCAAATAAAAACGAAAACTCGTGGTATTGATACGCAAAAATGGACTTTGGCATGCATATGATACGCATGTGTTTGGCGTACATATAATACGCAGTTTTCGCGTACATATGATACGAAATTTGATGGCGTGCATATAATGCGCAGTTTTCGCGTACATATGATACAAAATTTGTTGGCGTGCATATGATACGCAGTTTTCGCGTACATATGATACGCACCTACCCCACAACCCTAAACCTACCCATCGCGTAGCATATGCACGCCAAAGTCCATTTTTGCGTATCAATACCACGAGTTTTAGTTTTTATTTGGCGTACTATTTATACGCACTTTCATGAGATCGGGTTGCTTAAACGTATAAATATCAAAGAGTAGCAGAGAGAATCTCGTTTAGTTCTCGCTTAGCTTTCTCTCCTCCTCAAGCTGTTGAAAACAGCAATGTGTTTTTTGGTCAATTTGTTATTCCCCTACTACTTGTCTGGGAAGTGGCAGGGGGTGGGATGGGTAAATGTTAATGTTGAAGAGTTTGGAGTTCATATGTGGTTAAGTGTTATTTATACGCGTTTTTTTTTTTTCGTTTTTTTTTCTTTCCTTTCTCCTTTCAATGTGGATGCGTAGATGTTTACATATTTATTCTAGCCTCTATCAATATACAAGGTTGTAAGAAGTATGACGGGATCTTTAAAGACGCTTGAAGAGATTCATGTGCAATTTGTCACATGGAATTGTAAAGGCCTGAACGGTGCAGTGAAAAGAGGTAATATACTGGCTCATCTTAGGAAGCTGGGAGCGGATGTTGCCTTTCTACAAGAGACGCATCTTTAAAATCATGCACACAAACAGTTATATAAAAATTGGTTTGGCCATGTGTTTCACTCAAAATTTAATTGCAAGTCACGTGGAATGGCCATCATAATCAATAAAAGTATTCCCTTTACTACATCTGATGTAATATCAGAGCCAAACTAATCCAGATTTTTTTTTTAAATCAGCAAATATAATTGAGGTTTGGAGATATTTAAACCCAACTACTAAAAAATATTCTTTCTTTTCGCAACCGCACAATTCTTATTCTAGGATTGACTATTTTTTCTTGGACTCTAAATTACTTTTGTCAGTAAAGTATATTGACTATGGGAAGCTTTGAAAGCTTATTTACATGGTCAAATTATCTCTTTTTCTGCACATCAGACTAAGACTAAAAAAGAGAAAAGACAAAAAATGAATAGAAACAATTTCAGAAATAGGTCACCAATATGCAGAATCTCCTACTGCTGAACTTCTGACAAAAAGGATAACGCTGCAAACAGAATTTAATCTTCTAGCATCAGAAGAGACTGTTAAATGAATAAATCGTTCCAGACATAAATATTATGAATATGGTGATAAAATAGGAAAGTATTTGGCTCATCAGATAAGAGTATCTGAGACATCAAAATTAATAACGGAGATTCGCACGGGTTCTGGTTGTATAACAAAAGATCAATTAGAAATTAATCAAGAATTTAAATTTTTGAATTAAAAACTGAATCATCTTTGATAATTTGGATATCCCTTCTATTAATGAAAGAGATAAAAAGCTATTAGAGGAACCTATTACTCTGAAGATTGTAAACTCTGTATTGCAATCCTAACCTCTTCCAAAGGCACCAGGTCCAGATGGGTATATGCCAGAATTTTACAAGATGTTCCTTGCTGACATCACCCCTCTCCTTCTAGATGTTTTTAATGAATCATTAGAGAGGGGTCTTCTTCCAGCCACATTTTACCAAGCGTCAATTTCTTTACTGCATAAAAAAAGGAAAGGAAACACTTGATCCAGCATCATATAGGTCAGTGAGTTTACTAAACGTTGACAACAAAATATTAGCTAAAATAATGGCCATTAGGTTAGAAAATATACTCCCATCAATAATACATGAAGATCAGACAGGTTTCATCAAAAATAGACAAATGGTTCACAACATTCGCAGATTATTTGATATAATATACTCTTCTCACTCAAGAACTTATTCGGAAATCCTTATCTCATTGGATGCTGAAAAGGCCTTTGACAGGGTCGAGTGGGATTATCTCTTCTTGGCCCTGTCAAGTTTTGGTTTTGGATCTACATTTATTTCATGGATAAGGCTTCTATATGCATCCACAATGTCATCAGTACAGAGCAGACAAATAAATTAAGGTCGGATTACTTTATGTTAGAAGACAAGGCTACTAGACAAGGCTGCCCATTATCTCTGATGCTTTTTGCGTTAGCAATTGAACCTCTGGCAATCTCTTTACGAAACTTAGTCTACAGTGGGGTCTTTTGGGGGGTGGGGGAGCATAAAGTATTGATGCTTAAAGGATGATTTATTATTATATATTTCCAACCATCTAAATCTATTCCTGTAATAACACCCACTTTAAAGAAATTTGGACAAATTTCAGTTTGGACAAACTTAATATGGGGAAAAGTATATTATTTCCAATTAACAATTTAGCTGATCAACAATCTTTTGAAACACTGCCCTTTAAAACTTTAACCCAGTTTAAATACTTAGGAATCAATGTCACTAAGATATTTGTAGATCTATATAAAGAGAATTTTTCAAAATTACTTGATCAAATGACGCAGGATATACAGAGATGGTCTCTCGGTCTCGTTATCTAGTCTCATTAGATAATCTCTGCTAATCTCATTAGCAGGAAAAATTAATATTATTAAAATGAACATTCTTCCAAAATATTTATTTTTATTTCAATGTATAACAATATATATTAAGAGTTTTTTCCATAGTCTTGATAAAATTATTTCAGAATTTATTTGGGATAGAAAGGGCTGAACAAAATATGATTTTTTTTGTTTGTCTACTAGCACGAAGATTAATATTGTTAAACTGGAAACAGAAAGCTGCCCCCACATATATAAATCTGATGAGGGATATAATGAAACATTTGAAGCTAGAGAAAATCAGATTATCCTTAAAAAATAAGGATTTTATAAATTACTTTGGTGATATTGATTCTACAGGAAGTGGTTGAATTGATCCATTGAGAGAAATGGTTAATTGAGCTATTCATACCCCCCACTTTTGTTTTATACATATTGTCTACTGTTTTGTGAGATGTGAGTGAATATGTGTTGATTTATATGTGTTGTATGGTTTTGATATGTTTAAGGAAAAATCTAATAAATAAAGTATTTAAAAAAAAGAAATACAGTGATATAACTCAATTCGGTCCGGTTTTCTGAGCGCAGACACTGAAGCATACACAAAAAGAAAGCGCGTCTCAGTGCGCGAGTACTCTTTCGTGAACGGAGAATTATACACAAAATTACTTCGAACGAATGCATAATTAGCCTATATAACCATTGGTATTTCATTAAAAAGAAGACCATGTTCGTGTTCTTTATGATAAGGTGTTTTATTTCATTTTAACATAAAGGCATGTTGTGTGTCACCGCAGTTAAACCGGTGTCTATCATGATAAAACCTTAATATCAAACCTATATAATGAGTTTGGAAATTTTAGAGAAATGCTTAATAAATGCACTGTAACTAAACCCATTAGATTTTAGCCGACTAAATTTACTGCAGATTTAGTCGACTAAAATCTTATGATATTTAGTCGACTAAAACTAGACTAAAACTAAAATCAATTCAGATAACTAAAATTAAAACTAAATAAATATTTGCTGTCAAAATTAACACTGCTATCCACCTCTGCCGATATGGAGTTTGGTTTGTGCCTCTATTGCGTCATGTGTTCCTGTGTTTGCCTTTTCTGACAATCTTTTAGTGACTTCATCAGCAATGTGTTTGATGGAGTGGATGTTGTATGTTGGAAAAGTTTCCCATAGAGTTCAGAACTGGTATCCACTGTGTTCCAGGAGGTTTTGAGCATATTCTAGGTAGTGTCCTCTTCTGGCATCATTATCATCCAAGAGAAAATACATTTCAGTTGTTTATGAAAGGAAGTGATGATAATGGTCCTGAGACAGAAACATCCTGGAAAACAAGTGGTCCTGTATACAGCAGAAATCTTGGCTGCCTGGCAAACTCCGGCATCGTACCTTTCAGTTGTACCAAGTTCTGGCTGATTTTTCACTCTGTACTTTTTGCAAAACTGGGCCTCACAACAAAAAGGTGAGTAATCTTTTCACAGCTTCAAGGATGAGGTGCATGTGGTCAAGAATAAATTGTGTGAAACATTTGATTCCCAGATGGGCTAGAGGTGTAGAGGTGGTTTGGATACTGCAACTGACTGAATTGATCATCAGTGAGTTTTTCACAAGATACATAATCTAAGTGGACAACCCTTCCATCAACTGATGTGGCCACTGACAGACAGCACTCACATCTATGCAAGGCATTATGGCCTCTGATACACTTTAGAAATGCTCTTACTGGAGCACGACATACAAATGCTCGCAGAGTTACTTTGTGGACTGTGGTTTTGTGTGGAACACCATTTTGCATAAGCAGCTGCTATTCTGCTGTTAAATCACGAAGATAGTCATGAACAGGGTCAGGTGTTCAATATGTCTATTGACATAATATAGAGCAACTAGTAATGGCTCAGCATCATCAAAATGTGCAAGAATAGGCCAAAAATGGGTTTTATTAGTCTTGAATATTGGCAAAACTGTCTATATTGATAGTAAGGTCTAAACTGCCTGTAAATGATGGGTTTTGGGAAAGGTACTAGAGAATTCAAGGCTTTAAGCCATTAGTATGTGTACTGGCCACCAATGTTCCCTCTAAGCTGCACGCGTTGGCTTTCCCAACTCATTTATGCGTCTGCACGGCACATTATTTCTTCTGCATGGTCGCGGTGGAAGAAGTGTGTGGCCGCAATTGAATTAATTCGAAGCCTCATGATGAGTCGATTCAGTGGCATATCACAGTCCTGTGGTTTGTGGTATTAAGAAATCCCTACAGCGCAGAAGAAATTATTAGTTGGGAAAGCCATTTGATTAAATTCTAGTAAAAGCAAATTAATTGCAATGCTCAGGTAAACCGCTATAGAGTTGATATCACTATAGAGTTAGAACCAGTGAATGCGGTTTACAGGTTTCATAGAAAGAGAATGATGTGCACCAAATGAGTCGCTGTAGAAACCGAATATTTGAATGGTTGCGGACGAAATAGCTAAAATCGAGAGCCAGCGCAAACGCAATAACGCTTGATTAAAGGGGTCATATGATGCTGTTTTAAAAATCATTATTTTGTGTATTTGGTGTAACAGAATATGTTCACATAGTGACGTAGATATGTGGGGGCATGTTAGAACGAGCCGTTTTAGGTAGGCATGGTTGACTCTTAACTTTTATAAAGAATATCTCTTTGGATTTGAGACTTTAGTCTTTACAACTTTACAGATCTTCTTTATGCACCAAGAGCTTGTAACACTCCAAAGTGAAAGGAAAACTTGAAATCGCATCATATGACCCCTTTAAGTGGCGGAAACAGCAGATGAAGGGCACAGAACGGTAACAAAACTGGTAATAACTGAATGTGATTCAAAGGAGCTGTTGATACCCAGAGATGGTAAAGGATTAAATTTCCAATTATAATAATTAGAGATAAGCAGACCAGTACCTCCACCTTTACCAGTCAGACAGGGGTGTGGGAAATTGAGAAATTACTGGAGTGCTGCAGGTGTAGCATTGTCCTCTGGTTTGATCCAGGTCTCTGTCAGGACCATGAGGTGTAGCCTTGAATGACTAGTAATAGATGTAATGAAATCTGCTTTGTTTACTGCAGACTGGCAATTCCAGAGACCAATAGAAAAAGAAAGTAGTGTATTAGCAGACATAGGCAAAATGCGCAAGTTGTCAAGACTGCACTGCCTACAGTGTGTGATGCGTGGTTTGCAAGTGTTAGTAATAGTAGGGATTTGGAAACAGTAAAATTGGTCATAAAAACTGAAAAGGAATTGAAACAATTTGTAGAAAGGAGGACGAATAAAAAGCGATACTTACGTCCGTTGCCGGTGTCCCTGCTCAGTGGAGTTGCACAGGTAGGGTCGATGGTATTTACACTCTTTGGCCTTCACACAAGGGCTGCCGTGGCATACTAATCTTTTTTATATGTCTGACAAAACTGTAATTGAATTCAGCTGGACACACTTTACTCTTTATCACAACAAAGGGCCAAGCAGTGGTGTATAAAGTACCTGAAAGCCATACTCAAGTAAAAGTACAGATATCTTACCAGAAAACGACTTTGGTAAAAGTTGAAGTCACCATTTAGAATATTACTTGAGTAAAAGTCTTAAAATATGTGATATTTATTGTACTTAGTAAATGCAAAATGGAAAAGAAGCAAATATATATAAATATATATATATGTAATATATATAAAAAAAAATTCATACACAGCTTGAGTAGCAAGATTGTGTTCAGTTTTAACTCTTTCTTCCATTTTGTATTTTTGGGTAAGAATAAGAAGCACTTCATCCTGTATTAGTGTCTTTCATTCCAACATAAGAAAACATTTCTGGAATCTGCATCTGAAATAGCATTTAGATGTATTTACACAGTTTATGTATCTCA
>NW_015544131.1:24483-28962 GCF_001515605.1 Sinocyclocheilus anshuiensis | reverse complement strand
TTCAAAAAGCTGATTCATTCAATAAGTAAACACTGTCCATTGCTCAGAGACGCAAAACAGTGCTGTGATCTTTGTTTGGAACTATTTTCGTAGGCAAAATTGAGCAAAAACAAGCCATATTATGTCTAAAATGTAAGTCACATTGCTTTACTGAACTTGTATAAAGTGAATATTAAATGTGTGCAGAAAAACGGTACTCTTTGTGTGATATAGATTACGTTAACTATATTAAATTATATAAATATAAAAAGCATACAGAAGCATTTTTGCCGTCTACAATTTAGAATGCCTTGAATTTTGAATTTTAATAGACTAATAAATCAACGTGCGTGCACTCTTGTGTGTGATTTGGTGATATAGCCTACTAGATGATGTCAGATCGCAAATCATTACAACAACACTTACCATATTATCGCAGACGATGCTATATCGCACACCCCAGACTTGACTTGAGTAGAAAATGAAATCATCTGTGGTTATGAGCAAAGCTGTTTTTAGGAGTCTAACTTGCAGACACCAGACCACTGATTCATAAACCTGCTTTCCTGCAGTCCGTGTTTTTCTGACTTCTGACTATTTTGTAGTAAGTAACGAATATGCTTCGGGGAAATGTATCGGAGTAAAAGTATACATTTTAATTAGGAAATGTAGTGGAGTAAAAGTAAAAGTTGGCTGAAATATAAAAACTCAAGTAAAGTACAGATACTCCCAAAAAATACTTAAGTACTGTAACAAAGTATTATTACTTCTTTACATTACACCACTGGGGCCAAGCGCCTGATCGCGGTACAGCACAAGACTAAACGCGACTTCAGCACGTCTCAACACAGTAAACAAAAAACAATCGTTTCCTAACAACTGCGCTAAAAATGAATGAGACAAGAAATAAATGCACTTACTTTTTCAGAGGTAACATTAGTGATACATGTCTTTTGCAAGAATATTCAATGGCCTCATAAACCTGATAATTAATAGAAATGTAGCTCATAGTACAGTTAATGGTTAATTTCTACTCTTGTAAGATAGAGTTTTTCTTTTTTAATATTGTTATATTCTTTCTCTATTGTCTCAACTTAATCTCAGTAATAGTCTGTACATTTCTAAAAAATATTCACATTTTATATTGCAGTACTTTGTGTTAATGTGTTAAAAGAATAGTTGACTCCCCCCCAAAAAATTCTCTAGACTTAATGTCATTGAACGTATTTAAAAAAAGTTCAAGGATATACACTTAATCTCAAAACAAAGCACTGTGAACATTGCATACATTGTCGGTAGCAACAGCAAGGCAATGATGAGTCGTTTCAAGCTCCCACTCTAGTATTTAACAATTTTTGACTATGTTATAGTGTGTGAATCAAAATCTGGATGAGTCTGAAGCACAAAACCTTTGATTTCCCACTCAGTGGTGATTGAGTGGTGAACACGTTATCACTACACTCTGCCTTTTTCAAGACCTTCCATCAAATTTGCATTAGCTTTGTGGTACAGGGCTCAAATTACCATTTAACTAAAGTACAGGCATAATGGGATATATTACTACCTTAAAGTCCCCATGAAATCAAAATGAAAGTTTAATATGCTTTCCATTTAGGAAAATAAGAAGTCTGGTTTCACGCTGTGTCGCGCTAACCACCGCACCGCACACACACTCTGCTCCGGTCCAGAGATACGATAGCACGGAGCGGATCACATGCACGAGTCGACGCAGACCACACAATGTATATGAATTCTACACAGAATGCTATATTTTATAGCAATATGGATGAGATTGTGGCTGGCATACCCTGTCAAATGCAGCTTTACGGAGCTCAACGGCTCTGAACGGCTCTAGCCCAAGCTGTGATATAAACGAAGGCTATTGGCTATTTTAAAAAGGGGCAGGGCTGCTTGATATGTCCCGCCCTGTCTTCCTGTTTCAGTTAAAATTACGTCAACACATAGAGTACCGCTGCGTGTTTCTAAGCATTTCAGGGGACCTTTAAGGCCGGGACACACCAAGCCGACTTCAAAGAGCACAGGCATATGTGATTCTTGAACACCTTGGATTGGCCATTCCTTCAAATGAGTCATTTCACTCGTGGCTAAACGCCGGATTTTGTTCTGCACGCTCACGAATCCTCTCACCGTAACAATATGTGAATAAGAAGTTCATTGATTATAAAAACTAAATAAAAACTTTGTGAGATCACGATGAGCTGAAGTGACTAAATAAAGGAAGGACTATTTGCATACTTTCTAGGCTAAATATAATCTGTTTAGTATTTGAATAAACATTTTGTTTGTTTTTTGCTGCTAATGCAGCAAAGTTTCGGGAGTGACATATAAAGCTCTCATTCATTTTCTAATTGGAGAAAAATATAATTTGCCAAAATGTATGTAAATGCAGACTATTAGAGTAATAGAAAAATATTTGAATTTTTGTGTCAAAATATATTTTTAAACAAGGTGGCAATTATTTATAAATATAGTAAATGTTGCAATTCTCTTACTCAAGAAATCAGCTTAACATTTTTGGGTAGCCTGGTCTATCTGCCAATGTGCAAATACTGTAGCTCATGTTTCTTGAGTTCTCAGCAGAGAATTTCAGTCACATTTTGGCACCTCATGGTGTAAGTACAGTTCTCAGAATTTAACTTTAGGTTAAAGACATGGCTGAAACAATAAAATTATACTAACTTAGCTCTAACATAATCCCTGTTTAAACTCTTTCATATCTATAGTTGTATATGTTTACTATGTTTAAAGCAAAAAATAAGGCTATTTTTAATGGGTTCCATCACCCATGTTTAAGAAACACATTTTCCTGTTTTAATGACGTTTTAATTTGTATGTCCTCCAGGAGATTGATATTCTACTTCCAGGCCATTGTTGTAAATAAGAATTCATTAATTCAAGTGACTTGCATGGTTAAATAAAGGTTAAAGACAAGAATAAGCCATTTTTATTCAGTATATTTTATTCTTACAGTATTACAGTATTGTCTATTACTTGTTAAAATCAATCTATCCAGTTTCACTGATGATTAGACAACTTTGACTTAACTAAAGAAAGAAAATCAGGAAATAGTATCTATTAGTGTCTTGAATAGTTATCATTTACACATATGTGACTTTTTAAAAAATCTGTAAAATCTGTAATCTGATCAAGTGATTTCTTCTTTGCTTTTATGTTTTCTATTCTAATGATAGTACATTAGTAGTAAGGGACATTAACAGCACACATCACTGACCCCTTTTTACTATTCATATTTATTTATATTTCACTGTATTGTGGAGGAATTTCTGCAGGTTGGTGATTCATGGAAGGGTTGCTGATCACAGATATCTGCAAGGAAAAAAAATCTATATGATCAGCTTCCTTACATATTGATTGCTAATTTATTGCTTAATAAACAATTATTGCACCAATTACTCAGTGCTTTAGACATTTCTAGTACAAGGACACTCAACACTAAATCCAAATAATGTTATGTGTTTTTCATTTTTTCATATTTGTTGTGTATCATTTTACTCAAAGTCCAATTAAACTGGTGTTTCAAGCTTCTCTTACCTCTGGGTTCTTAAGATCATGGAAATGACAGGGCCTAAAACCACAGGGCAGTGGAGGTAGAACTTGCGCAACATATGGCACCTTGGGAAAAAAATGCACATGTAGCGTTTTATGCCTTCTTACTGTAAAATGCCATAAATGCAATAACACTGACAGACCGTTCCAATATTACAGGTTTTTTTGCTATTAGTTTAGATGCTGCTACTAAATGCTTTTGAGACTTAGGTAATTTACATACACTTCAATCTCTGCATATCAATGGCTCAATCTCCATTACTAGCTCTAAAATGACATTTTGGAAAATGTCAATATAAATATATATAAAATATATAACAATAGATATATACAATTTATTTCAATACATTTTCTTTAGAATGTTTCAATTACTAATACATACTTTGTTCTCGAAGTTGCTTTCTTGAAAGTGTCACTTCTAGCAAGTCATGTGAATTAGGGCATTACACTTAAGATTTTAAAGGACAAGTAGCACCACTGCAACAGGGTGGAGTGGAGTTTGAGACACATTAATGGTTTTATACATAAAAATATGTATCATAATTGTATTTTATGCATTTTAAGAGAAAGGGTAAATGGGGACCATGGAAATCTGTCAAGTGCTTTAGTGTTTTTTTTTAATTTTTTTTTTATGTATTCTTAGGTACTAATTATGAGTTAATGAGGTACACCTATGCATGTAAAACCATGTGGCAACACAGCAGTTGAACAAATCGGTTGAATGAATGACTGAATTATTCACTCATTAAGGCTGTGACTTCCTGCCATCTACTGGGGTATTTAGTTTCATATTTACAGTAACATTAATACCCATTTATAATGATTATTTATAGTGTTGAATCAAAATATTAATTTCTAAAGGTACTTTTTGTAGTGTCTATTCAATGCTTTTATCATTTAACACAATAATGT